>NW_015505550.1:576074-588197 GCF_001515645.1 Sinocyclocheilus grahami
ACTCTTTTGAGGAAGGAGGCCATCGAGGTGGTCCCTCCGCACGAGACAGACTCCGGGTTCTACAGCCGGTACTTCATTGTTCCGAAGAAGGATGGGGGGTTGCGTCCTATTTTAGATCTGCGTCTTTTGAACCGCTCAGTCAGGGGACTGAAGTGCAGCACGCTCTCACTCAAACAGGTCGTGACCAAGTCTGAGGACTGGTGTGTCACGATCGATCTAAAAGATGCACATATCTCCATCCTTCCTCATCATAGGAAGTTCCTGAGGTTTGCTTTTGGGGGCAAAAGCCTGCCAATACTGGTTCTTCCTTTTGGCCTTGCACTCTCACCCCACACTTTCACGACTCAACCACATCAACGATTGTTTGATATTAGCTCAATCCGAGCAGATGGCGGTTCGACATCGAGATGTCGTTCTCGCTCACACGAAAGAGCTGGGGTTAAGACTTAATGCCAAGAAAAGTGTGCTTTCTCCAGTACAGAGAACCACTTATCTGGGTGAGGTGTGGGATTCGACCACGATGCAGGCACATATGTCTCCTGCTCGGATCGAGTCGATCCTCACCGCAGCCGGTCACTCACTGTCAAGCAGTTTCAGAGACTGCTGGGTCTGATGGCAGCTGCGTCCAACGTGATACCTCTTGGCCTGCTGTACATGAGACCCCTACAGTGGTGGCTCAAAACCAAGGGATTCTCCCCGAGGGGAAACCTGCTTTGCATGATCAAGGTCATGTGGCGATGCCTACGTGCCTTGGACATGTGGAGGAAACCTTGGTTCTTGTCTCAGGGTCTGGTGCTGGGAGCTCCTTGTCGCCGCATAACGCTAGCGACGGACGCATCCCTCACCGGTTGGGGTGCGGTCATGAGTGGCCACCCTGCCCGCGGTCTGTGGAGTGGTCGCCATTTGACATGGCATATAAACTACCTGGAGATGCTGGACGTGCTTCGTGCACTAAGACACTTCCTCCCAGACCTAAGAGGTCACCATGTGTTGGTGCGCACCGACAACACAGCGGTGGTCTCTTACATCAACCACCAGGGAGATCCGCGCTCATGCTGTTTGTACAAACTAGCATACCAGATCCTTGTGTGGTCCCAGGGCACACTTCTCTCGCTGAGAGCAGTTCACATTCCTGGGCATCTCAATTTGGGAGCAGACATCCTGTCGAGGCAGGGGCTGAGGCCCGGGGAATGGATGCTTCACCCCGAGGTGGTGAAGCAGATATGGAGAGTTTTTGGCCAGGCTCAGGTGGACCTGTTTGCGACTCGAGAGACATTGCACTGTCCCCTCTGGTTCTCTCTCACTCACCCAGCTCCACTGGGGCTGGATGCCATGGTACAGACGTGGCCGAGGCTTCGTCTGTACGCCTTTCCCCTGATCGCTCTGCTCCCGGATGTTCTGGAGAGAGTGCGTCGGGACGGGGTCCGTCTTCTGCTAGTAGCCCCGTTCTGGCAGGGCCGAGTATGGTTCTCGGACCCGATTTCTCTCCTCGACGGCGCTCCATGGGAGATTCCTGTCAGGAGAGATCTCCTCTCACAGGCAGATGGTACTATCATCCACCCCCGCCCAGAGCTGTGGAAGTTGTGGGTGTGGCCCCTGAGGGGTGGATTCGAAAACGGTAAAACTCAACCGTTTAACTCTAGGAGAGTTGGAAAATAGCCTATTTTCAAAAATAGTGGAGTGTTCCGTTAACATGTAGTAAGTACTACTATATATAGAGAAATTTAGTAATCAAGTGTAAAACTAAAACACTGCATAGTCTTCACTGTATAAATCAAATATGAACTGATTCTTATTAAAGATATCAATGTTATTCTAAAAAGTTTGTCTTTTGTTGTTTGATTAACAGTAATGACACTGACAGCAGCAGGTAAATTAGGCTGCTGTATGCACAAATGCAATATACTGGTACACATCCGTTTTTCACCCAACTGTTTACGTTCACTTAAGATATAACCAACTGTCTTTATGTGAATACTCTACAGAATGGGAATTTTGACATAATTGTGTCTGTATTTGACCGTTAAAGCACAATAAGACGCTAAAGAGAACTGAACTCATGATTGTATGCTGTCTGAGAGTGGCCGCTTTCTGTTCACTTGGTTCACAGGTGTGTCAGTCGACAACACATTGTCTTTTTCCTTTCATGCATGTTTCTTTATCACTATTATGTGTTAACTTTAAGTAGTGCTGTGCTACTCGGACATATTTACATAGTGAAATAAACAATATAGCAAAATCTCTAACAATGGGCATATTATACCATCATCATGAGATATATATATATATATATATTATACTCTTATACTGCCCAGCTCTAATAACCGTTTTGCTTCTGTTCTAAATATGAGATCTGAGCATGATAAAGAAATATTTCGGATGAAAATAATTGTATTTACTTATGGCTTAGGTGAAGGTAAACAACTGAGAAAGAAAATGGATGTGTAACAGTATATTGGTTCACAATCACAGCAGTTTAATGTTCCTGTTGCTTTCTGTGTCATGAATGTTAATCAAACAACAAAAACATAAAGAAAAATTTTGTAACTTTAACACGTTTGTTAGATTTAATTTATAGTGAAAACTATGCAGTGTTTTTATATTTGATTATTCAATTTCTGTACCTGAATACTGTTAGACTTACCTGAAAAATATAAAGCACTGCTTATTTAATTTGTATCTTTGTTCTGCTATTTCCTATGCTGATTTACTCGCCTACAAAATCACCCCAATCATTGATTTATTAATTTTTTTCCAAGTAGAGCTACTGAAGTCATCAGATTTTTTTTTTCATATCGCAATATATATCACAGAAAACAAAAATATTGCAATGTGAGTTTTTTCCAATATCGTGCAGCCCTAAATAAAATGATTACAGACGGTCAATAAATAAACACATCATCTGCTCCTAACTGTGTCTGTTCATAGCTGTGAAAATTTGCTGTAACACTTCAAACAGACCAGACTACAAACGTGTGCAAAATTCAAATGGCATTGAATTGTGAGAGTAAATGGTTGCTTTTCTTTTTAGATTTACAGTATTTTCTTTCTACTGCTCTCTTTTTAGGACCATAGTAATAGGAAGACCGTATATTTGCAGAAGTTTAATGTCTTTTAAATGGTTCCTGTTAAAATCAACTTTGACAGTTGTGTTGAGAAGAGTGGTGCTTGTTATTTATAAAGCCTGTTCCTGGCTAGATGTTTGTCTTATAGGGTACTTTGAATAGGATACCTGTGTTGCTTTGAGCTCTCTTCATCATCTCTCTCTGCCTGTAGGAAAAGGAAAAGGGGGGCCGGTGCTGGGTAGAGTTAAATAACCATTTGAATTTCTGTGGTCCATGTGTAATGCAGTGTCGGTGTCTCTTTGTGTCTGCCATCTGCAGTATTGTTCTGAAAGGGATGACTTTAATAGCATAGCAATGTTCTTTAACATGAATTCATAATATTTATCATTAATTTTTTCATATTTGATTTTTCTATTACAACATTTGATTCCTATGTTTTTTTCATATTTAAGGAGTCTAATATGTAGCTTAACTCTGTGTAATAACCATATGCAATTTGTCTGTCCACACCTGACTTTTGATGGATTTTGACACGTCTCGTACCTGTGATGAGACAAAATCAATCAAAAGTCATAGTCAATCAGAAGAGCATATGGGTGGGCTCTCTCTGCAAAAGCGCAAAATCTAATTAAAATTCTTAAACCACTTTGAAATGATTAAAAATGCATAGTGAGTGATTGATGCTGTCTTTGTCATGGAATACACTTGTTTGTGATCCGTTTTAGTGTTCACGTTTCCTTTATTTTCTCGAGCTGAGGTAAATTATCTATTGTAGCTTTCAGTATGGCTATAAAGGTCACTCAAAATTATATTCAAACTCACATTAGACCCTATTAACCTTAAAGTCCCCCTGTAGTGAAAATCAAGTTTGCTGTTTATTTGTCTGTGGTGTTTTTTAATATGCTTTTAGACAAACCATGTGCCAATCTATTAATCAACACCTTTGCTGTGTATTTTCTCCTTAAAACTGTAGTTTCCCAAAGGCTGACCCAGAAATATGGTTTGAAACAGCCCTTGGTTTGCTACGTCACAAACCAATAACCAATCACGTCAAGGGATTGATTCCTATCACTTGCATGCAAAATATACTAATACCAGCACAAAACCAAAAATAAATCCGAGCAAAAAACCCATGAAGCTGTGGTTTAATGAGAGAGGGGCTTCATAGAACCAGGAACTCAACAGACCGTTTTGACTAGAATGGAAACAGTGGTGTAGAATAAAGGTAAAATACGTGAAAACACGTTACACTGCACCCCATAAACACAATCAAGCCTTGGAAACAGTGGTGTAGAATAAAGGTAAAATACGTGAAAACACGTTACACTGCACCCCATAAACACAATCAAGCCTTTGAAAAAAGCTTATCAACCACCCCTTTAAATAAAGCACATAATCAGTACCTGAGATCATCGTCATAGTTTGTATGTTGTTGTTCCAGTCGCATAAATAAAATAACATTTTAAAATAGAATCCACTGTGGCATCTGGTTAGGACAAAAATTCAAATTAACATGGAAAAGCCCACTGTATATAATGAAAGGTCCAAAAGTTGTGTGGCAGCTTTACGTTCACAAAACAGCTGTAGAAATCTACTAATTCCATCCGTTCCACAACTCCCTTGTGTTTCGTCCACACATGTCGCAGCCATCTGTGTGCTGCCATCAAAATGTTGTCCTGCCTTGTGGTTGCTTTGTTACATTCTCTCAATTATCTCAAGTGATTCTCTCAAGTGATATGCACATAATCACGTGGGTCTCTGCTTCACTTTTAATGTTATTCTAACTCTCTCAACAACGGTGTGCACTTCAAGCATTTATTCACATGTGGTGTACCTTCTGCGTGTGTCTGTGCCCATCCACAGATGAATGAATAGGGTGAGCACTGATGTGTGGTGGGGTGGCAGAGTGCCTCTGCAAGCTGTTCTCCAAAAAGAGCCCTAAATAAATCGTTCATCTCCTAATTACTCCACACAGTCTCTGAGGGCCAAAAGAGACAGCCACACACAATACTCAGCCCAACTCTCATTGAAGGAATAGGGCTGTTGTTCTTACACAAACGCCCCCAATCATCACCTTAATGACTCTTACAATGCTCCAAATCTCAAATGCACCTTTGATGACGCGCGCGCACACACACACAGACACTTCTAACCATGTGCACAAAAAGGCCCGGTAGAAATGAACTTTGAGCTAGCTGAAACTATTGAACTGTTTCTTAGTTTAGTCTTTGCATAACTTTCAGTGTGTTTTTAATTTTTTTTTTTAGAATAACTTTAAATGTTATGGTTTGGATACAAGACAGCACATTCATACGTGCAGAATGAGGTTATGACTTTTTGTATTGGTTTTGTGTTAAAGGGTTGGTTCACCCAAAAATGAAAATTACCCCATGATTTACTTACCCTCAAGCCGTCCTAGATGTATATGACTTTCTTCTTTCAGACGAATACAATCGGACTTATATTAAAAAAACATCCTGGCTCTTCCAAGTTTTATAATGGGAGTGGATGGTAGCCTAAAATTTGAAGTCCAAAACATTGAACCAATCCATTATAAAAGAAGTCCTCACGGCTCCGGGGGGTAAATAAAGGCCTTCTGAAGCGACGCGATGTGGTTGTGTAAGAAAAAATATAAAATATCAAAAATATTACAATTTCATAAACCTTATGATAGGGGGAAGTCGTGGCCTAATGGTTAGAGAGTCGGACTCGTAACCCAAAAGGTTGCGAGTTCGAGTCTCAAGTCCGGCAGGAATTGTAGGTGGGGGAAGTGAATGTACAGCGCTCTCTCCCACCTTTTAATACCATGACTGAGGTGCCCTTGAGCAAGGCACCGAACCCCCAACTGCTCCCCGGGCGCCGCAGCATAAATGGCTGCCCACTGCTCCGTGTGTGTGTATGTGTGTGTGTACGTACTGCTGTGTGTGTGTGTGCACTTAGGATGGGTTAAACACAGAGCACTAATTCCTAGTATGGGTAACCATACTTGGCCATATGTCACGTCACTTTTAAAAAAAAATTTTTAATCTCTAACTTCCGCTAACTGTTATACACGCGTTCACGAGAGAGTGGCGTCCAGCGGATGACGTAGGCTTAGCGTAAACTTCGGTGAGAATATGCTAGACTCGAGAGTAGTGTTGTCACAGTACCAAAATTTCAGTATTCGGTACCAATACCAGTGAAAATCCACTGTTCTCGGTACCAATTTCGGTACCAAAGCAGAACACAAAAACATGCTAATTGAACAACATTTTTATTAATAATGTTAAACAAAAATTACATGTACAAAACCAATGCCATTCTTTAGACTTATTTAAAATTGTTTCAAGTTTTTCCACAAGTAATACAAGTATGAAAAAAGTAAAAAAGTTTCACCCAAAAGTTCAGTCATAGTTCTGCTGCCACTGAAAAACATCTGTAAACTGTTGTCTGTTTTAGGGTTTGCTGGTGTGTTTCAGGATCTTCCTCAGTCTGCAGCTGTAAAAGGAAAATATAATATACTTAAGTAAAGCAATGGGCTAAGTCTGACCAAATGCAACATTAGATCATTGACAACAGCTAAAATATAACTTTTCAGTAAATAACAAAAATGCCTTCAAAAGGCCTTTATTTACCCCCCGGGAGCCGTGTGGACTTCTTTTATAATGGATTGGTTCAATTTTTTGGACTTCAAATTTTGGGCTACCATCCACTCCCATTATAAAACTTGGAAGAGCCAGGATGTTTTTTAATATAACTCCGATTGTATTCATTTCAAAGAAGAATGTCATATACACCTAGGATGGCTAACTAAGTAAATCATGGGGTAATTTTCATTTTTGGGTGAACTATCACTTTAAGTTATCACCCATTTAACTTCAACTATGTGGTACACTTTTTTTTTTTCTTTTTTTTTTATGTTTTGAGTGGTTGATTTGTAAATGTAGCTTTATGCTGTATCTCCACCTGGTGGTTACAATGAGTAAAATTATTTGTAATAATTTTATGGTACCATCCTAGAACTAATTAAAGATAATGTTTTCTTAAAAAAATAAAACCGAAATGTTGCATTATACAGCGTTGCTGTGCTAAAAATGATTTTTGCCTCTCTTTTGGTTTTGTCAGGTTGTGTTCCGACTGAAAAAAAAACCCACTTGGAGGAACTCGCTGTTCTTGTTGTTCAGGTATGTGGGTGTGTGCGTGTTGTCAGTAGGCAGGTGTTAAGTTGTGAGCTGATATATGCAGCATGTGCACACTGAATTAATGTGCAAAAGTAGATTTAGAAACATTAAAGCTGGTGTGTTACTTTTTTTGATGTTAAAGCACTTTCTTCTATCTTGGCTTCATATTCAAAGAGAACCAAAATTAAGCCATCCAGAAGACTGTAAACACTGTGGCTTTTTGATGTTCTCACAACATTGTTTTACTGTACTTTCCTGTAATTACATATTAAGAGATGTATGTCAGAAAAGACAGCTACTTTTAAATACCCCCCAGTGGCGAAAGATGCCTTTTGCCCACATAATTTGTAGTCACAACATCTTCCAGCAGGGGTTAATAGGGCCATGCTAACAGACAAACCTTGACCGCATGCATATGATCCCATTGCAGCAGACAAGCAAAGACACAAGTCTATTTAACACTATTAAAATCTATTTAAAAAAAAGAAAAAAACTAGTTATACATTCACTATAATGTTTTTTCCCCCTATTTATATACTACTTGTATACAGTTGTCATCTACAAAATGTTAATTATTTTACCTAAATAAGATAATTATTCATACAAAATGCATGTTATGTTTTATTTAGTACTGACCTGAATAAGATATTTCACAAAAAAGTTGTTTACATATAGTCCACAAGAGAAAATAATAGTTGAGTTTATAAAAAATGACCCGTTCAAAAATAGTTGTGTGTATATATAGTTGTGTGTGTGTATATGTATGTGTGTGTGTGTGTGTGTGTGTATATATATATATATATATATATATGTGTTGTATAGAGTCCCTTGTTTGTCCTGAACGGTTAAACGGTCCATTGTTCTTCAGAAAAATCCTTCAGGTCCCACAAATTCTTTAGTTTTTCGGCATCTTTTGAGATGCTGAAAACTGCAAATCTAACCTACCACCTACTGACCTCTTGAGCCCAACATAGCAACCGATAAGCTCCTATCCAAGTGACTTCATTTTATTGTAGTTTTAGAAGTCTCACTCTCGTAGTCAGTCTGCCCTATGAAGCGTTACTGACACGAGGCAATTTGTAGTGTTCCTAATGGTTCATTGTATGTAGTCAGGGAAGTGTGTGTTTTGGATAAAGTTCTTCTAGGCCTTCGTGACCTTCATGGCAGCAGATCTGCTGTATGCGAGTATGAGACAAATGGTGAGAAATGTTGAAAGGTTATGTGTGAAAATCATAAAAAGATAATGTTAAAGATGCATGCTTTTTTTTTTTTTTTTAGATGTACATATTGATGTCCCCTAAAAATACATCCCACAAAATGCAGAGAATATATATATATATATATATATATTAGGTCTATTCAGATGACATTTCAGCATTAAAAATGCAACCAATGAGTCAGCACAGCTGAATTTAGCCCATACCTGCTCTTATTACACTACTGACGTTACACACGTTTCCAGTAGCTCATAATTCGTCATAATTAATGTTGACTGTACATCATCTTTAGTGGCTCATTCAGTCCAACATAAATGTTGTAATTCTCATGATTTACTGATCTATAATACTCTTAATGCACCTGCAGATGATTCAGTGATTCACACATTCAAGTGATTCCCTTGATTTAGTGATTCACACATTCTTTATGAAACAATGATGCTCAAATATATTAGAGCCCATATCAATTACCTATAATAATTACTCTCATTTTTTTTTTTTTTAATGCAAAAAGTCCTGACATTTCTTTTGTGGTCTGTGGGGAATGGCTTTACAGCTGCATGCCAGTAATAAAAGTAGCTTATAGGCAAAATGACAATTTATCTTTTGCCATACGTGTATAACACATGAATGCTCTGGTTTCAAATTAAGCTCAATCAACAAAAATCTGTAACATAGAAAAGGGGTGCTGTTTTGGATTTGGGGCCAATCTGTAAACATTAAAATACTTACTGTTTTAGTACAGCCACAAGATGTAAACTATATGCATTACAGTTCCAACTTTATCCAACAGGTGCCCTCATCCTCACCTTGCCCTTGACTTGTAGTGTACAAGTGCAAAAGTGTGTTAGTGGTTTGCTTATTCTTCCAGAAGCAGCACGGCCCTAATATTAGTCCAGATGTTAACTGACTGGAAGGTTTTTTTTTTTTCTTTTTCTTTTTTTCTCACTGTATGAAATTTACAGACATATAAACACACTTGCGCACATTGGAATAGCGTGGTGCATGTGCTCTTAAAACAGCATGTGCACACCAATGACACGCCATGCCTTTAATAACAACACGACTGCCATGAGCCAGTTTGCAGGCAGGAGTTACAAGAAGACTACAGGGAGACTGAGAGATCGACAGAGAAGGGTCAGCAGAGGAAATGGAGAATGGAGGATGATGTAACAAACAATAGAGAGGGAAATGTATCAAACTGACCTCAAGCTTTTGGTTTTTGTGTATTGTCTCTCTGAACTCTCTCTGATCTTGCGGGGGCTTGTAGCATTATGATCTCTAATGTGTTCTTTTCCAATTATTAGAGGTGTATGCATGTCTGTTTTTTTCTCTTTCACAAGTCTCTTTGCTCATCTTCCCCTCTTGTGTCCCTTTTGGTTCAAATTGCAGAGCCACCTGATTGCTGCACTTTGTAAATTGTAATTAGCTCTATTGTCACCACTAGATGGCAGCAGTGTGCTTTGCTATTATCACAAAGCAGCATATGACTGAATCTCCAGCATACCTTTCATTGCAATCAGGTGTTTAAAAAAAAAAAAATGTATTCTCTCCTCTCCATTCGGATTCTTCTTCCACAAACCTGATACTGTGTGATCTATATAGAGGCAGAGCAAGTATGGTTGCCCCCACCTTCCTCTTTCCATCTCTTTTTCATATGTTCTTTCGGGCCACTGGTTACAGGTCTTTGGGGTGACATAAAGGTTTCAGGTGCTTTCGGTGCCGCAGCACGGATCCGAGCAGGCACAGGGCCCTAGACGGAAAAAGCAGAAATTGGAATTGATTTTGGGAACATTTGGGGCTAATGTATCTCTTGTCTCTTTCATTCTGTCTCTTTGCTGCTTTCTCTGTTCCTTTGCCTCACATCTTCCATCTTTGAACTCATTAAATATTACAGAATGAGTTCAGTTTGAAGGGCTTATCCTGTTAAAACATTTTATTGGTATATGCATGCTTAATTGATAACCTCTGTACTTTTTAATATAATATTTTATTATATTTTAATAATATTGTCTTTTTTTTAATCTTTTATAGATTTGCCAATGACATAACCAAGGATTTGCAGACTCTTCCTGGGGTCGAGTCGGCCTGCTCCAACGCTGCTGGATTTTTGTGGTAACATTGTGAAATTGAAAGGAAGCAGATTTGCCAGTCACCATGCCAGCCCTCTCCACCAGAGCCGGCAGTGAGATAGGTACCTCATCTTACACTTCATACCTTTATTGTACGGCAGTAAGATCCTCTAGTTTGACCAGCTAAGCTTGATCAAATGACAGCTTATGTTTAATAATTGTTCAAATTGTGGCTTTGTGTCATCTAACGTGTTTCATGATTTTTTTTTTTTTTTTTATGTTTTTGATTTCTGATGCTCATACAGACTGGATTTGTTTGAACAAAAATAATATTGTGAAATATTACAATTTAAAGTAACTGTTTTCTATTTGAATGTTTTAAAATGCAGTTTATTCCTGTAATGCCAAAGCTGATTTTTCAGTAGTCTTCAGTGTCACATGATCATTCAGAAATCATTCTAATATGCTGATTTGGTGCACAAGAGACATTACGTATTATCAAAGTTGAAAACAGTTGTGCTGCTTAATATTTTTGTGGAGACTGATACTTTTTTTTCAAGATTCTGATAGAAAGTTGAAAAGAAAATATATATAAAATGGAAATCTTAATTGCAACTTTTATAAAAAGGAAATTGTAACAATGTCTGTTCTGTAACTTTTAACGCCATCCTTGTTGAATAAAAGTAATAATTTCTTTTAAAAAAATAATGTACTGTAAGAATTGTTTTTGGTGTTTGGAGACCATACTGCTAAATAATTTGTAACTTTAGCAGTGAAAATGAATATGAAATTATTTCCTTTCCCACATCCCTCACTCGGTCTCATTTCCTTTATAAAGAAGGGATTACCAAGTGAATGTACTCCTTTAGAAACTAATTCCTAGTTTGGGTATAAAAGACTGATGGACGAGCACAAGGTTGCTGGGAGACATTTGGTATGGTTAGGTTACTTCTGCTGTGCGCGATCCTGTCTTACCCAACATGTTTTTAATGAAGACTTTGAAAGCCCAGTAAGCCACTGTGGATCTGATAGATTAGAACCATTACATACCTCATGTCAAGATGTGTGCAAGGACTCTTGTGCCCTGAAAATTATGCCACTGCTCTTGATGAGTTATTGGATACTATGCTGTTGTTGGCCACCTGACAAAAACTCACTCGCTCGCTCACTCACTCACTCACTCGCGCTCGCGCTCTCTTGCTCACACACACACACACACACACTCACACACTCTCACTCACACACGCTCTCTCGCTCTCTCGCTCTCTCTCTCTCTCTCTCTCTCTCTCTCTCTCTCTCGCGCGCTCGCGCTCTCACACACACACACACTCTCTCACTCTCTCTCACACACACACACACACACACTCTCTCTCACACTCACTCTCTCTCACACTCACTCTCTCTCACACTCACTCTCTCTCACACTCACTCTCTCTCACACTCACTCTCTCTCACACTCACTCTCTCTCACACTCACTCTCTCTCACACTCACTCTCTCTCACACTCACTCTCTCTCACACTCACTCTCTCTCACACTCACTCTCTCTCACACTCACTCTCTCACTCACACACACTCTCTCACTCACACACACTCTCTCTCACACACAC
>NW_015505550.1:590244-603987 GCF_001515645.1 Sinocyclocheilus grahami
CACTCACTCTCTCTCACACTCACACACACTCACTCTCTCTCACACTCACACTCTCTCTCTCTCACACACACACACACACACACACAGGTTTACATTTGTGAAAAGTGGGGACATCCCATAGGCGTAATGGTTTTTATACTGTACAGACCGTATATTCTATTGCCCTTTAACAACCCTACCCCTAAACCTACCCCTTACAGGAGACTTTGTGCTATTTCAGATTTTCAATACACTCCATTCTGTGTGATTTATAAGCGTTTTGAAAAGTGAGGACATGGGGTAATGTCCTGAAAAGTCACCTTCTCCTTGTAATACCTATGTCATACCTTTGTCATTATACAAATTTATGTCCTCATTTGTCACAAAAACGCGTACACACGCGCACACACACACACACTCTCACTCACTCTCTCACACGCACACACTCACACTTGCACACTTTAAACGTTTCATTCATAAGGCAGGAAATTGAGATTTAATCTCCGAAACCCATTATAAAATTGATCTGATTGTTTTCTCTGGATTTTAATTTTTTTTCCCTGTTCTGTTTCTTTCTCATTGAACCTCGTCATCACACAGTGCCTGTTCTGTTCTATTCTCATTCCTCTGTATGGACATAAAATGCTGTTCTTTTACCCCATCATATATATCCTGTTTTTCGTGTGGGTGTTTTGCTTCCTGGTGGCATTTGATTTCACTACCCATGGGCGTCCTTGGGCTGTCAGACCCATCCACCCACTAACTGTAAAATTTGTATGTGAGAGAAAGAGAGTCTGGTGTTGATGTCATATGATAAATTACTCTTGCATCAACTACTGCATACTCAATCATCCTGTTCACTTCACAGTGCTCATAGTCTGCAGTTATTCTCTCATACCCCCCCCCCCCCAAAAAAAATAAATTAAATATCCCTTACAGTCATGATATTTTTGTTTTCTTCTAATTCCAGTCCAGGGGCCCGTTCGTCGTACCTCTCATCTGAGATGATTTGAAAGATGCCAGGTCTTCTAATCGTGATAACTAATCACTGGCTAATTTGGTTCTTCAAACGAATCTGTGGATCGGATTAAAATATCTGGATTAAGTTGTCTAAGATTACTGAGCATTCTCGTATTCCCCATAAAGGACGGATCAATACTCGAAACCACGATCAGCAGTGCAACAATTGGCTGGCGGCAAGACAGCAACGTAATGACATAATATAATTAAAGACACCTGACGAAACTTTGCAAATTTCTGGACCTTTATAAGGAAACAGCCAAGTGAACAAAACTACATAAATGTTATAATATATAAATAAAATGTGCACTGTTTTTATTTTATTTTATTTTTACATGATTCCCAATTATTTATATTCACGATTTCTAGTATTTGTACAGGCATTGCATTTTTATTTCAATGTTGTAATTAGCAATTCATGTAATTTTATCTTTGAAGCAGATTTGTTATGTAACAGCATAAATTAAAGTTTCTTAAGGGTCAAAATCGAGTTATCTGCATCTCCTGTGCTCCATCAATCCACTTCCATTATAGCAGATTTTAAATATAAATTCCACTTAAAAAGATGCAATCTAATCCTGTTTACATGAAATAAGCCTGCTTCTAAGCAGATTTAGGTTTACGGACCTGTTGCTATGACGGCAAATCCAGGATGAGCTTCGAAGAACCAAATAATCCAAGAGCATGCCAAATCATCAACAATCAAATCTAGCTAACGGAGTTAGCGATGTATGAAGAACGGGCCCCAGATCAGTTCTGTTCCGATATATTTGTTTGCTTTTAATCATTTTATTCCTTTCATTAATTTATTTTAGTGTATTGTATTTATATTATTCGTATTTATTTTCTTTCACAAAGCTGCACGGGGACATGAAGGCTGAGGATCCAAGTGCAGTAGTTTATTAAAGGGTAATCCACAATTGTAGTCAAAACAGGCATGGGGTCAAACACAATAAGCAATCCAAAACAATGACAGAGTTCAGGGCTGAGGCTAACAGAGTAATCCAGATAAACAGGAAGAATATAAAGAACCTGGAAAACGAGACAAGAGGGAACCAGGATAAAAGGCTTAGAACTGAAGCGGTGACACATGCAAGACTTCACAAAGAGGGACTGAAAACACTGGGCTTATATAGGCAGAGGTAATGAGCAACAGGTGAAAACAATCAGGCATGATGAGTCCGGGCAATGGGTTATAGAAAATGCCGTCCAGGATAGAGTGGCAAAGGCGAAAGACAAACAAATATAAACAAATTTATTTTCAAATATATTTTTAATATTTTTCAAATAATTTGTTGCAATTTTTATTAGATTTTTGTATTTTTTATTGTATTTGTATCATTTTATTTAAAATATTTATTTAAAACCGATATGCAAATGAATTAATACATTTAAAATGTATTTGTTTTGTTAATGTATTTGTTATATTTTAAATATTATTAGTTTAATTCATTTTGCTGATTTAAATTATTTTGTTCATTTTTGTATTATTTTTGTAATTGTGTTATTTTTATATAATATTTTTTATTTATTAATTATTTTCAGAAGCAGGAGTGATTGTTCAGACAGGTCAGTTGTCATTTTCTCTCTCGGTTTAGCCACAGTGAAAGGAAGGCTCATTCAGTGAGCGGTTTGGTCCTCAGAGCTGCACTCCCACTACAGTCGGTTAGCCTGATCACTTTGAATCCGCCCTTTGATTGGAGTATCATAGCCCCCTACTAGGTTATGACCCATATGAAGTTTTACGGTGTTATTCTGGGCTGGCCTGCTTGTCCAATTATGATAGCTCTCCCCAAGGCGTCACTAAAAAGAGAAGAGCGCTATGTAGGCTTGAGAGAGACAAAAAGGGACATGTGGGAAATTGAGGACAGAAGTTCTTTAGCAGATAAGAATCCTTTAATGAAGATGAATGTATGTGTGACAGGTTTTATGCATGAAACTATCTGTGCAGGTATTCTACTTGAAACTGGAATTGTGGATACGCTTATTTCCATCAGTCCTGTTCAGAAACAAGTGTATGGTGTTATGGTGCCATTGTCCATAACGAGCTCCATATTGTTTATCGTTCAGGTGCTGAGTCTCTCTTAAGGCTTCAGCAGAGCACCGACTGAATATAGCTGCAATGAGGGATATGACAGGAATGGCCATATTAAATTTCTTCTCGGCTAACAGTAAATTTTTCCATTCTGATGTCAAGAATGCAGAGCATCTGGGAGCAGAGGACAGAACGAAAGAGAGGGAGGGAGAGAGGAACGTTAGTAGCGGCAGCAGCATGCGCTTTGGGAGCACTTTATCGATTTCCAGCCATATATCCTCCTCTTTTCCATCTCTCCTCTTTCTCTCTCTCTCTCTCTCTCTACTGCCACAGGGATACAGAACTGTAACACAAGGATTTGTTGCCACTGGAATAGCTCCCTGTTTCCAATTACATCAGAATGAAAATTTCCACTTCATTTTACCAAATGCAGGAGAAGGGAGAGGGAGAAAAGCAGAGGGACAAGGAATTTCATTTTTATATCTCCATTTTCAGAGGATAAAGATATCTGTCGATGTCAATGAGCAGAATGCATACAGATCTGAATACAAATCTGAAAATCTGGTTTGGTTGCTGGAATGTAAAAAGGGTCTGAACATATTTATACCCTGTTGCAAAAAAAAATGTTGTGGGTATGCAGAGGTCTTCATCACAGTACTAGGGTGTTGCTAGGTGGTTGCTGGTGGTTCTGGGTGGTGTCTTATTAGCCCTAGTCAAAAGTCATGTGACATTCTGGCCACATATGGAACTGGTCCCTTCTTCAGTTTAATAGCTATAGTTTCAAAAACTCAACTTTAATTTCAGACTCCGTTATAGTCCTCTGTAATTTTTCTGCTGTGATTGAGCTCTGATATAGACATGAAATGTGTACTGTGACAAGGAATCAGTGTGTGTGTGATTGGACCAAATCTTTTCTACAAGTGTTCAGATGGCTGCTTCAGGATCACATTCCCTCCTGTTCCGTCTAATCACTGTAAAATAACAGATACTCTGGGCTCCAAATATGCTCATGTTGAGGGATGGTTTGACCTTGGCTACTGTGCAGCTAGATCAGAATAGAAGAATAAAAGCCAATTTCTCTAGTGATAGTTTTCTCTTATGTGTGTCTGTATGTTGACAAAACACTTCATGGCTCCAAACAACTGATATAGAAATTTAGGAACCAAATGATCAGAATTGTGGAATATATATTACCATTTTAAAGAAATATTTTATTTAGCCAGGATGCATTAAATTGATCAAACATGACAGTTATAACATTTATAATGTTGCATAAGTTTACTTTTTCTTTTTTTTTTTTTTTTTGGGGGAAAAAAATTTGCTTGAGAGAGACAAAAAGGGACATGTGGGAAATTGAGGACAGAAGTTCTTTAGCAGATAAGAATCCTTTAATGAAGATGAATGTATGTGTGACAGGTTTTATGCATGAAACTATCTGTGCAGGTATTCTACTTGAAACTGGAATTGTGGATACACTTATTTCCATCAGTCCTGTTCAGAAACAAGTGTATGGTGTTATGGTGCCATTGTCCATAACGAGCTCCATATTGTTTATCGTTCAGGTGCTGAGTCTCTCTTAAGGCTTCAGCAGAGCACCGACTGAATATAGCTGCAATGAGGGATATGACAGGAATGGCCATATTAAATTTCTTCTCGGCTAACAGTAAATTTTTCCATTCTGATGTCAAGAATGCAGAGCATCTGGGAGCAGAGGACAGAACGAAAGAGAGGGAGGGAGAGAGGAACGTTAGTAGCGGCAGCAGCATGCGCTTTGGGAGCACTTTATCGATTTCCAGCCATATATCCTCCTCTTTTCCATCTCTCCTCTTTCTCTCTCTCTCTCTCTCTCTACTGCCACAGGGATACAGAACTGTAACACAAGGATTTGTTGCCACTGGAATAGCTCCCTGTTTCCAATTACATCAGAATGAAAATTTCCACTTCATTTTACCAAATGCAGGAGAAGGGAGAGGGAGAAAAGCAGAGGGACAAGGAATTTCATTTTTATATCTCCATTTTCAGAGGATAAAGATATCTGTCGATGTCAATGAGCAGAATGCATACAGATCTGAATACAAATCTGAAAATCTGGTTTGGTTGCTGGAATGTAAAAAGGGTCTGAACATATTTATACCCTGTTGCAAAAAAAAATGTTGTGGGTATGCAGAGGTCTTCATCACAGTACTAGGGTGTTGCTAGGTGGTTGCTGGTGGTTCTGGGTGGTGTCTTATTAGCCCTAGTCAAAAGTCATGTGACATTCTGGCCACATATGGAACTGGTCCCTTCTTCAGTTTAATAGCTATAGTTTCAAAAACTCAACTTTAATTTCAGACTCCGTTATAGTCCTCTGTAATTTTTCTGCTGTGATTGAGCTCTGATATAGACATGAAATGTGTACTGTGACAAGGAATCAGTGTGTGTGTGATTGGACCAAATCTTTTCTACAAGTGTTCAGATGGCTGCTTCAGGATCACATTCCCTCCTGTTCCGTCTAATCACTGTAAAATAACAGATACTCTGGGCTCCAAATATGCTCATGTTGAGGGATGGTTTGACCTTGGCTACTGTGCAGCTAGATCAGAATAGAAGAATAAAAGCCAATTTCTCTAGTGATAGTTTTCTCTTATGTGTGTCTGTATGTTGACAAAACACTTCATGGCTCCAAACAACTGATATAGAAATTTAGGAACCAAATGATCAGAATTGTGGAATATATATTACCATTTTAAAGAAATATTTTATTTAGCCAGGATGCATTAAATTGATCAAACATGACAGTTATAACATTTATAATGTTGCATAAGTTTACTTTTTCTTTTTTTTTTTTTTTTGGGGGAAATAAATTTTTTTAACTTTCTATTCATCAGAGAATCCTGGGGAGGGGGAGGGGCATCACTGTTTCCACAAAAATATTAGTATTAAAATAATAAGAAATGCTTAATGAGCACCAAATCAGCATAATTTCTGAAGGATCATGTGTAACTGAAGACTAGAGAGATGGCTGCTGAACATTCAGCTTAGCCATCAAAGAAATAAATGGCATTTCAGCCCTCTACGATCACCTTGGCAATTGAATCGCCATTGGCTAGTAAATTTTTTTAGTTTACTCGCCAGACTGATAAATGTGTGTGTATGTATATATATATATATATATGTATATGTGTGTTTGTTTGCACAGTTTTATAAATATCTGAAAGTACACTCTTAACATCAGTCAGTCAAGCATTATAATATGATAATCAATATTATTTAATGATAGAACTTTAATTAGAATTAAAACTTGATAACCATGTATGAATGCATATTAGTCATTTTAACTGAACTTCGGTTCTGGTGGTGGTACTTTTTTGGTCATTCAGTGTTTCTGTAAAAAAAAAAAAACTTTCTATTCATCAGAGAATCCTGGGGAGGGGGAGGGGCATCACTGTTTCCACAAAAATATTAGTATTAAAATAATAAGAAATGCTTAATGAGCACCAAATCAGCATAATTTCTGAAGGATCATGTGTAACTGAAGACTAGAGAGATGGCTGCTGAACATTCAGCTTAGCCATCAAAGAAATAAATGGCATTTCAGCCCTCTACGATCACCTTGGCAATTGAATCGCCATTGGCTAGTAAATTTTTTTTAGTTTACTCGCCAGACTGATAAATAAATGTGTGTGTATGTATATATATATATATATATGTATATGTGTGTTTGTTTGCACAGTTTTATAAATATCTGAAAGTACACTCTTAACATCAGTCAGTCAAGCATTATAATATGATAATCTTATTTAAATATTATTTAATGATAGAACTTTAATTAGAATTAAAACTTGATAACCATGTATGAATGCATATTAGTCATTTTAACTGAACTTCGGTTCTGGTGGTGGTACTTTTTTGGTCATTCAGTGTTTCTGTAAAAAAAAAAAAAATTGGGGGGGGAAACTAACAAAAATACTGATAAGATGATGATGATACGAATTCTACTAATAAGAACAATATAAAACGCACCAAGGATTAATGAGCTACTGGATTCATGAATATTAATCAGGTTGTGTGCATTTGCTCGAACTGATTTGCTGAAATCAAAACAGGGACAATAATAGGTGAGCACCAGCCAATGAGATTGCCGTTTGCGCATTAGTTGTGCCTAGAAAGCGGTAATTCTTAAAAGCTGAAGAATTCCAAAGGAACTCCGTTATTTTGACAGCAAAATACAACAAAGAATAACGTTTACATGTAGCGCGTCAATTCTCTATCGACCTCTCTCGCTGCGTGTGTGTGAAACAAAGTTATGGTGAGTCGTGTGACTTCACACTAGAGTTTATGGTACGTTAAATACAGGCGCGTTGCACATCCATTCAGATGAACTGAAAAACAGCACAGATCGCTTGGCGGAGACTAGAGTGAAACTCTGATGCGCTCAGTCAGAGAGTGTTCGGCGAGTGAAAATATATCTGAGCTAAACTTATACTTGGCCTCCAACTCACACACTGGCGAGTAAAATCTGAGAATTTATTAGCAATTGGCTAATATTAGACATCATTTAGTCGCCCAGAGTGAAGATTTAGTCACATATGCGAGTGATTTACTCGCAATGTAGAGGGTTGCATTTTAAAATGCATTAAAATAAAAATGCTATTTCAAATTGTAATATTTTACAACATTCCTGGTTTTACTGTATTTTTTTTTATCAAATAAGTGCTGTCTTGGTGAGCATAAGAGATGTTTTCAAAAACATAAAACCACTCACAAAAAAAAGTTTTGAATGGTAGTGTAGATAAAGTTTCAGAAAGCATCTTTACGTGGTCTTTATATAAATGTCCATCACCAATGTTGATTTGATTTTAAATTGCTGCCACATTTTTATATTGTCGTCACATTTGCAGCAATTTACGATGCAAAACAGGGTACAAAATATGGGGTTTATTGCTAAAAGTAATTAGTAGGGTGATAGGAGATGCAGTGTATATGTGCGCAGTACTGATGTATAGGACTAGACAGGCTGTGTGTGTATGATTGGAGTAGATGGTCCAGAACATGCAAGTAGATCTGTGAGATCCTGAGCAAGAGCTCTGATGTGGTGTTGTGGTTTAAGAGGCTGGAGCTGAGAACACGGCGATGAAAACCCTGAAGCCAAGAGAGCATGCGTGTTTGTGTGCTTCATGCATATCGGCCGTTAAGACACACAGCTACCTCAAGAACAGATCAAACATTACAACTTACAACTCATTACAACTTGACTGTTATGTAGCCGACTAGTTCTATCTCTTTTTGTCGCTATATTTCTCTCTCTCTCTCTCTCTCTCGCTCTCTCTCCTCTTCTATAATTTGTCAGCTCTGGAGGGCCTCTCTTTCTCTCTGTGAATGTAATTTTCTGTTTTGGGAGGTAAATCAAAGAGAAAATGAATGGAAGTACGCAGAGTGCAGCTGTTCTTGTTTTCATTTTTCCATTCACTCACCCGTTTTTCTCACAGACAGGCATGAACCATGTTCTCCGAGTAACACCTGAAATACTGACCCCTGAGGTGGTCTTATGCATGAGTGTGTGTTTGCGTGACACACATATTGCTTCAGAGAGTCAGTCTCTCAGCGCTCGAAGGAGAGAAGCACGGCCCAGTGTTCATTTCCTGCTGCACAGCTCACTGAGCCGAGTAGTGATGCGCGGATGGCGGTTATATCCGCGGGCGCTGCGGATAATCCGCGGATCGGGTGGGTCGGGTAATAAAAAAAATGCATTCTGATTATTTGGCGGGGGGTTGCGGGTGGATAAAAATAATAAAGATGCAAGTATATCTAAATCAGACAAAAATACAGGTGCGGGCGGTTGGCGGGTGGATCATTTATTTGAAGCTGCGGATTCGGGTGACGTTTTAGCTCATCCGCGCATCACTAGAGTGTGTGAATCTTTTTGCGCTGTTGACTCTTGAACTCATCCAAACAAGACATTCAAAGAAAGCCATTTTACTGTTTTCGAAATGTGGCCTGTGTTGTAAATCTATCTGGTCCTTTTTTTTCTGCCAGTTGTCCTCTTCCTTGTCTAGTGTGAGGCCAACAGGAGCCAGACAGGGAGCCAACAAAGCATATTTTCCATGCAGACAGCCTCTTTTGTGGCATGCGTTTGTGTGTTTGCATGTGCTATCCTTGTTTCTTTTTACAGGCCATTTTACAGTTTTCGAAATGTGGCCTGTGTTGTAAATCTATCTGGTCCTTTTTTTCTGCCAGTTGTCCTCTTCCTTGTCTAGTGTGAGGCCAACAGGAGCCAGACAGGGAGCCAACAAAGCATATTTTCCATGCAGACAGCCTCTTTTGTGGCATGCGTTTGTGTGTTTGCATGTGCTATCCTTGTTTCTTTTTACAGGTCTGTGTGTGAGTGGCTAAAAATATGTGTTGTTCCAGAAAGCCACCATGTTTGTGTGCATGTGCACTTAAAGGTTTGTGCGTGTCTGTTGGTGTTGTGTTAACTCCAGACTTTATGGATGACCTCGCTGTTTTTCTGACAGCCTGTGTAATTTAAGCTGCTCTCCATGCCCTGCGCTGCTGTCCCATAATGCTGTGAATTTGAGAAGCAAGGCCTTCCGCCTTCCACTCCGCCCTGTTGTACTCCAGCTCCGCCATTGATGTCTGAGGAACGCTGTTATTTTCTGGAGACCGCTGGGAAGTGTAGGCGTGTGAAAAGGAAACACTGCTTGGCACTGCATTCTTTCACATCCCGTCTGGTATATTTGGCCTGGCAGCCAATAATGGTCAGTTTACGCGTATCCTTTTGTAGGCTGCTGGGACATAAGATTAGATGTTGACTATTAAACTCAGCCTGTGTCCAGATGGTCGGCGGTTGGAAGAACAGTGTTGTAAAGTGACTGACTAAAAGTAGTGACACTACTTGCTTAACATTTATGAGTAGCGTGACAGCGTCTCGGCTGTTCCCAAAACAATGCAGCTTTGTGCAACAAGTGGTTTAGTGAGAGACAGTGCTGTTTTTTGATGTCACATTGCAGCTGAGGCCATAATCAAATTTGCTAAGTGAATCTATTTTAAACAGTTACTGTAAAAGAACTGCTTAAAAATAATTCCCGGATTTATGATTTGTGGGGGGGAAAAAAATTCCCGGATTTATGATTCATGGAAATGTTGTCATTGTGCAGCATTTTACATGTCTTTTTAGTGAAACCTTTGTTTAATGCTACTGTTTGTGACTATTTTAAAGAATTGGGGTAAGATTTTCTAATTTTCTATTTATTAAAGCATATACTGTAAGTACATTTATGATTTCAATACTCTGTTTGTAATATCATTATATACATTTCAAAAAAATGTTGCACATTTCAAAAGATACATTATTGTCCCTTTAAAAGTATACTTAGTACTTAGTATTCAGTTTTGCACAGAAATGAATAGCACTTACGGCGTGTTAAAATAATCAAGACACTTATTTATTTTAAATTCACCTTTAGTGTAACCCCTATATTTTGTACTTTTTTGTGGCTTGATTATAATTTAACTACTTAAAATTATTAGTATTTTAGCAGGGGAAGTGAACAAAAACATTAAAAAAGACAATGGGTCTTAATCACTAAGCATGCATATGCTGGAATTTGTGTGTGAAATTTATGTATGAATGTTTTCACGAACACATGCGAAATGTACAAGTCTTGCTGTGCAAATTCTCAGGCAAGAACGTGTCTTGAGAGTGAATAAAGGCTGTAAAGGAAATGTTGTGCAGAACGCCCCTTATTTAGAGATAGTTTAGGCATGTTTTACACCATTCACTAACATTAGTTGTATATTAGGCTGAAATTTATCGTGTTCTTCTGTTCATACAATAACTAAATCCATGCAGTTATTAGTAAATAACATCCAGTGAGGTCATCTTGCACTTTAAGTTAAGTTGTGTTGGTGTCTGAATCTGACAGCAGCTCTTAATAGTCATCCTATCTACCATTCTGGTTTTTTTTTGTGTGTGTATATAAGCATGCCAAAGATATTATGATGTGTTTATGCTTGTTGAAACATCACAGGCATACTAATGAAACTTTAGGGATTTGATTCACAGTTCCAGTTGTGATTCCTAGAAAAACAGGAAGTAGCCAGACAAAGGGAGGAAGTGAGGTGCAGCCTGGGAGAGGACCATATTTACAACCCTCAGTTTGACCCAGTGAGCATGCTGAAGTAAACCATGATGTTCTCATTATTATTATTATTATTTTATTAGTGTACAGATGTTTGAAGACTATAATAATGTGCCACTGGAGAATAATCTTTATAGCCCATCTGACATGCATCAGGTGTCTTGTGTTAGTTCAGATTTTCTGGGTCTTGTTTATATCTACCTATAGTTTCTCTTTGGGTATTGGCTATGTGCGTGTCTGGGTATGTAATGTGTTTCCTGTATTTCCTCTGCAGGTCTGTATGAGCTGTTGTCTGTACTGCCGTCTCAGCTGCAGCCTCATGTTGAAGGCGCAGATGACCGCTCTTTTCTACACGCTATGTTTGGGGAGAGGAGTCTACATTCATTGGTCAAGGTGAGTGTATGTGTGCAGTGTTAGAGACAGTCTATTCTTTAAGATGTGACGTAACGCACTGTCACTAAATCTCTCTCTCTTTCTCATTGCGTCTGTGATTGTGTTTTTAAAGAGAGTGTTGTGATGCTTGTACAGTTGGTTATTTAAGAAGTGGCGATCTAAAGGCACATCCAGAAAAATGTAAATCAGAGATTTATATTAAATGAGACTTGAAATAGCACGTAGGTTGTATGCCATGTTGATGCTAAATCCAAATCTGTGGTTTTAATTGTTTTTGTAATTTCAATTCTTCTCTCTCTTCTTATTTAAATTTATTATCTGGCTTGTCTTTTTGAGAGGTTTTCACATGCTACTTTTAGGAAATCAGTTTAGTCAGGTTGTGCTGTGCCTGTGTTTATCAGCTTTCACTTGCTTTTAATTTCAATTCCTTTGGTTTTATTCATTTCATTTTTCTTCCCCTAATTCTTTTTATGTCGCACACAGTGTTTTAATGGTCAATCACTGATGTCACTGATACTATGGTACTTGGGGCCCATTTGTGATACATAGTTCACTGACTGTATGTTCTGTTGTACACTGGATTCTAAGTGCTGTGGACTGAGCTGGCTTGTGCTTCAGAAGTGCTTTGTATAACCGTCTACCCGTACCCGCAGAGGCAGAGGAGGTCTGACAGGCAGGACAACAGACCACAGTCTGAGCCAAAGACCTCTGCTTTCTTCTCTCCATGCAATTAAAGCATGGTTTCACACATGTCCAGCTGCACTCTGTTCCTCTGCCAAGGTGCCACTCCTAAGAGCCTTACAGGAAATCTGACACAACCTGTAATTTCCACCTGTGTGTGTGTGTGTGTGTGTGTGTGTGTGTGTATATGTGTGTGTGTGTGTGTGTGTGTGTGTGTGTGTGTGTGTGTGTGTGACGAGAAAAAGATAAAGGCATTTTCCTTCAAAAAATTTTCTAGGGAGAAGTAAAATGCTCTTTCCCAAAAAGTTTTTTGTCTTTACTATAAAGTTTGATCAGATTAATTTTTTTATTGTATTATTTTTTTGTAAGGCAGCATTTACACTTTATGCAGCTATTTTATAAATTTTTTTCCCATATGGATTTTGTCAATTTTTTGGTGGTTCCCCCCACCACCAACACCTAATCCTCAGCTCGTAAACTTATCCCAGCTGTAAGATCAGCTGCTAATGTCTGTGGTTTTCACCTCTGTACATTTCTGTATTTGTCATAAGAGGAAACCAGATTCAGCACAGACTCCTGTATTCAGCCCTCAAGGGGGAACATCACACACCTGTGGGGCGATGGGGAAAGGTGAACTCCTCAGAGGAGTCTGAGGTTTAGGCCTGCAGTAGCATTACCTGTGTGTGGGACTTTAACAGCCTTATTTGCTCTCATTTACTAAAGCAGACATAATGGAGCACAAATGATTACTCTTTCCTGCTTTCCCACTCACAGCATGTATGAGGTGCCCAATCTGGCCTTGTGTGTTGTAGTTCCAGACCTGAAAAATGGGCCCCTTATCCAGAATCCAGTCATATCAGTGGCCAGGGAGCAGGGTAATGTCCTCACCATCCAAAGAAATGTTAGATTACCTTTGATCAGATCAAATTTCAGATTTTGTTGAGTATCATGGTCATGAACTAAAAAGGAACAATGACTGTATAACATAAATTTATAAATTAAAGTCTGTTTAAAGCCAGTGTGTGACTGCATAAAGTCACTTAATTGTGATGCTTTAAATACACTAAAAATCATGTCAAAAGTTTATCAGTAAGGATTTTTTTGTGAAAAATGTAAATGATAATGTTACAAAATATTTCAAATAAATGCTATGTTTTTGCTTTCTCTATTCATCAAACAATTCTTAAAGGGGTCATATGATGCTGCTAAAAAGAACTATTTTGTGTATTTGGTGTAATGAAATGTTTATGCGGTTTAAGGTTAAAAAAACACATTATTTTCCACATACTGTACATTATTGTTTCTCCTCTGTGCCCCGCCTTTCTGAAACGCGTCGATTTTTACAAAGCTCATCCGTCTGAAAAGCAAGGTGTGCTGTGATTGGGTTCCACAGTGCAAAGTTGTTGTATTTCCTCCGCAACCAGCATGGATCAGCTCCAGGGATGACGAAGCAGATATCGTCCTCTTTTGGAAGGCCATACAAAGTAGTTTCGCTTTCACAACGAAACACACAGT
>NW_015505550.1:604088-611350 GCF_001515645.1 Sinocyclocheilus grahami
TTTGGGTCGAAGTGTTCTGGAACAGTGTTGTAAATACAACTTAACCACTGATTTCTAGTCGTGTCCATTTTTGGAAGGCCAAACAAAGTAGTTTCGCTTTCACAACGAAACACAGCATCACACACAGCGGCCTAGAGTAAGCGGCGACGGCCTAAAGTGAGCAGAGGCCGGGGGCTAGAGTGAGCAACGGCCGGAGGGCTAGAGTGAGCAGAGGCTGCGGGCTTGAGAACGGCGCAGCTGGCGGATTCGACGAAGGAGGCTTGCGGCAACCACATGTGACGACCTCGGGCTGGGCTCCGCTTCGGCCACAGTTACAAGACATTAGTCATCAGTATTATAAAACTCAACGTTTAAACTCTCAATGGCTTGCATAAAGTAAACTGGCTACTATAGCAACATTGCCGCATAGACACACACACACACACAAACCTATGTAAACTTTGAAGAGTTTACTCTGGATATGATCAGAGAGAAGAAAGACAGAAGGAAAGATTCAGAGAAGAGCATCTCAGGTCATCACTGACTTTAAGATGAGCAAAAATTCTTTGAATATCCAGACTATTCCGAAGTGAATTTATGTAATAAAGGATGCCACGTCTGTTCAAACAGTGTTGTATTTGTTCTCAAATCTACATCCTTTGCTGATCCAGGAAGAGCTAATCAGCTTTGATACACATCCGTTTCCTGTTCACTCATGTCTCAGTAGGCGGTGGCTACCAGCCATCTTGTGTTTCCCTAAATATCGACTTCCGTTACGGAACTTTCTCAGCCTGCAGCTCAGATCCGCCCCTCAGATTTACTCTTTCCTTCAGTGTCCCTAAAGGTCCCACACACAGATAACCCGATATCTGCGTGTGTGTGCGGACGCGGTCCATCAAAGGGTGGAACAGCCAAAGCAACCAAATTACTCACAGCCCCCTCCTGTGTTTTTTCAGACATATCGTTTTCATCCATTGCTGTTAGGAATATACGGCATGCTGCTGTTTTGAACGCTGTAGTGGGTTTGCTGCCGCCACTCATTCGAGTGTAAAGTTTCGCTAATGGAGCTTTAATTTATAGTGTATCATAAAACGCCATTTTAACCTCCGCCTGGCCCGAGATGCTGTCTAGCACTGACGCAGCAGGCAAGCACCTCACACACACATTTCCACAGAAAGCTTTAGCAGAGATGGAAATACACACTCTATTCTGAACAACAGTATGAAGTTAAGCAACAGGTGTGCAGTTCTCATTCTGGCCACAGGTAGGCAGTAAAGAATGCTACTTCCACATGCAGGATTCAGTCTGAATAAAAACAATTGGCAGATTAAAGTCCTCATTAAGTCCCTGGTGTCTTCCATTAGACTGTGGAAAAATGGAGTGCTCCAGAGCCTGCTGGATGATACTCCACTCCGCTCATACCTCTCAAATGCAGAAGTCTGTTCTGGAGACGTCAGTCAAGCAAATGCATAACAACTATGTCAGATTACACCAGAGCAGCAAAACTATATCCCTGATTGATTAATTGAAACCGCTTGTAGAGTTATTTTAGATGATCATTCTATTGCCAGACACAATACAGATGTCATAAGCCAGATGTGCTGTGATTTTTGCTGTCAGAAACAAAAGCTGCAGATCCTAAAAGATTTATTTTGTTGTAACATGAAAACAGGCCACAGTGTATGGCATTCTAACTGATTTACGATGAATATTAGTCTGCAATTGAGTCTTTGGGACATTATCAAAAATCAATAGACTGTTTTGCAAGAGATTAAGTTTCTTGGTTGATTAACCATTGAAACACACAATTGTCAGTAAATAGTTTCCAGTGTTTGGACATTTAATGTCAATTAATAATGTCTTTTTTTAACTGCGTTCAGATTTTTACATTAATTTTGAATAATATGTTATAAATGTAATCAAGTTTTTGTGAAGTGTTTTCTTTAAAATGATTCATGGATATTTTGTAGTGGTCATCTGATATGGATATTTAAAATATAAATCCAATATAATATTGCATTTTAAACATGCGTAACAATTGCTGCAATGACATTTATTTATTTTACATGATAGTCACTAAATTAAGAAAAATGTATTAATCATTTGGGGAAAAAATTTAATTATGATTTAAAAAATAAACGGTAAAATAAACAGATTAATACTTCAGACAGCAACTTCTTGATTTGTAATCCTATTATAGTATTTTTCACTAATAAATGAAATGTAAAAAACATGGATAAAATGCGAGGGAATCAGCAGTGCACTCAGTAATCTGGTAAGTCTTTTACATACAGTACACAATAAATATGATATGAATATGACATAGTGGAAAACAAGCAACAGTGCAGCATAATTTGAAATAAAGCATTTAGAGTTTGTATTTTATGCCTGTCCAATGACAGCACAACTGTCCTGTCCGCATCCAATTCACACAGATGGACCATCACGTCCAGAGTGCACGTGTTTTTATGTTGGATAGAATGAAGTTCTAACAGCTGGGTTTGCCAGCATTTGTGAGGCTCACGGTTAAATATTTATGAACTATTCAAAGACTTCATTTATAGACTTAAAACTAATTTACATAAATTCATACATTTGTACATTTTAAGTGTGCACCAAGTGTCCAAATACTTCTCTGCATCACTGTATACTGTACTGTACATGTGCAAAACCATAGTCCTATAAGACTGATCCCGGATGTGCACGTGCTGTTTTTCTTCCATATGTGACCTCTGCTTGCTATGACATCAGCCACAGTGGTTGGTATGTATCTATTGTACACATGATATAATTTGAGTGTGTGTGTGACTAAGGGTCACTGTCACAATTACTCAATTGAACGTCACCTCCCATTTTGCTGGTTACTGGAAAAGTCTACTGACATCCTAAGGGAGTGATTCTTCAAACACCGATTACAGCAGTTCAGCAGACTCACTCACTCACACACACACACACACACAGAGATCCAGAGCGAGTGGGGTCAGTAATAAGGTTGTGGCCCAGGAGTAACTCTTCAAATGGACCTGGGGAACAAGCTCATATCTCTGTCTCTCTCTCCTCGCTCAGCAATGTGTCTCTGTGCTTCATTTAGTGTGCGTCTGTGCAACTATAAATCTCTCAATCTCTTAAACATACACACACACACTCCACCTGCTACCTGCCACAAGGGAGACATTTATACTCCAATTATTCATAATAAATGTTCATGTCTGGATGACCGATGCATGTGAATCATGGATGTTATCGATGCTCATTTTCTCTCGCTCTCTGGTTTGTTTCTCTCTCTTGCTATCTTTTTTGTCCGTTTCTATCAGTTGACGGAGGAACTTCAGGGAAGAAGTGCAAATAATGAGATGAGAGAGCTTGTCAAGCTACTGTCCAAACCACATATAAAGGTAAGAGAGTAAACAAAAACCAAAAAAATGACATCAGATATAACATTAAATGTTGTTACGCTACCTGTTAAAAGTTTGGACAAATCTACTCATTCTTTATTATTACTGTTTTTAACATTTATGAGCAATATTAGTCCTCGAAAGTATCAAGTGACACATCTACGAAATAAAACTCAGAAATAAATAATTAAACGTTTTGGAAAGTTTTTTTTCTCCCAAGTCATACATTGGCATAATTTCTATTGCTAAAAATGAATTTGTGTAAACCGTAAGCCTTTAGATCAGTATTTTTAGAGATAATGAAAATCAGTTCAGACAAGCATGTCTGAACTTTTGACTGATTGTGTACACATTTATTTATTTATTTATTTATAATGATTTTGGAAGTTTCTTATGCTCATCAAAGCTGCATTTATTTGAGATATAAACCGATTTAAAATAAAGGATTGGGAAAGTTTTTTCGTGTCTATAGTTGTTTTTACATGATATACATTATATACAACTTGTTTCTAAACATAGTGTGTGGATGTGTTTGATTGGCAGGTGTATAGTCCAATCAGAAATTAGGTTTATTTTATAATGAGAGCCAATTTTGTATCACAGTGGTAGGTCTTCATTTCATTTATTAAATAAGTTGCAAATGTGTTTCTTTAACTACACATTGTCAAATGATCAGCTAGTCCTTAATACTGATTTAAAGTATCTCAAATGTTCTTGATTAATTTCAAGATGAACATGACATAAATTAATGATAATTTGCAGTTCAGCAAGTAAGTCACATACAGTAAGTGAGTGAGATGTAGATTCAGTAACCCTTCGAACCCATTTTCGAGTGAATTGGCTAAAACTTTTTTTTTTTGTGCATCTTGTGCATCTTGTAAGAAAAAACTCCCTAGAAAGAACTTTTATTGTCATTATTTTTGCAGTCTTTTTGTGGACTCACTTTCTGGTAAATGTTTTCTGTAGCAGAGGATTCAGCTGCATTGATGTAGACTGACTGAGTGATCCAGATTCAACTTTATTTTTTAAATTCAGTTAAATTATCTATGAAGACTGAAGTGTTCAGACAAAAACAAATTAATTATCAGATAATTCTAATATGTAATTTTCAGTAAAACACTGGACTGAAGAAATTGACCTGCTTACTAGACACATGACTCTCTCTCTCCCTGTTTGTTTCCTCTCTCGCTCACTCTCTCTCCCCCATCTGTTCTGCTTTAACCACATGTTGAGTGTTGTTCTGGAGCTTAATCCCATGTCATAAAACAGACACTTTTCTTCTCCTCTCTTTCTTGTCTCTTTTCTCTTTCTTTCTTTCTTTTTCTTTTTTCTTCCCTCCCATTTTTTAAATCTCTGGCACACAACTGGAAGATGGTTTTATATTGGAAATGTGAGGGAGAAAAAGATTAAAAGAAAAAGTGTTTCCAGCTGCATTTGACACACACAGCATCATTAAAACAGTTCAGTAATGAATCTCTGAATGCTGTCATTCTTTTGCTATAGCTCGTTCTCTTATAGCCAAAGTGTGAAATATCGGAAATGGCTGAGAACTTCATTGCCTTCTGTCCATCCATCTGCCATAAAGCATGCTAACCCCTTGGAAACTCATAGCAATGCTGCCATATTCCAGCGGGATACTCGTAATACTCATAATAATCTAATAAAATGAAAGATGACAATATGATTGGTCTTGGTTTTGATTCAGTTCTTCTTTTTTTCCTGCTGGCGACACTTTAACAAACAACATTGCCAAAGAGGGTTGTAGTGAAATGCTGACTGTAATCAATTCAAAAGCAGCTTTATTTGTCAGTAGGAGGTAGTAATCTAAAGCAGACCTCTAAAGCTCCATGATTTATACTATAGGATTCAAGCAGATGCTTGGAGTATGAAGGCTGGAATGATTAGCCAAAATGAGTAGCTACACAAAATCAGTCAAACGACTACTGTTTGTCTTACTGTGTGCGCTTCTGTGGATTTTTTATGTGTACAACTCATTCTCGTTGCAGAGTTTGTTGTCAGTTCATGATACTGTGGCCAGGAAGAGTTACGATCCAGAACTTCCTCCTCTGCCAGATGACATTGATGATGATGAAGATTCTGTCAAGATCATTCGACTGGTCAAGAATAAAGAGCCTTTGGTGAGAGAACTTCCTTGTCACACATACTTAGAAACACATGCAAATTTCCACATACGGTCAAAGCCAGACACACAGGGGCGGCCATAATTCAAGCTCACATAGTGGAAAACACTCTTGTGAACATGAAGCACATAAATTCACGCGATAGTGTTAGTGATGTGTTTGGCTCGCGCTCCCTGTTCACCCTTATCCTCCAGTTCCTGAGTGACCACATATCCTCCGTCTAAACATGACACAAGCCACATTCCGCATTAACTTACATACGCTCTCACCCGCTCTGTGTCCAGTGGTCTCCCGTGGCGCATAGATGTATGTGTCTGTTCCTCTTTCCCTTACGTGTCATTCACAGCTTTCTCTAGGCCAGATTTCTGGCTAACTTTCGCTTCTCTAGTTCATCTCATTTCTCTGCGAGCTGTCAGAATCAAGACCTCCGTTTACTCGAATAGTTATCAGTTACCCAAACCTGTTTGTATTCAAGCTTGAGGCTGTACTGTACTTGAAAGTGACCATGAATGAGCATTGACATCTATCCGCATTCTTGAGTTTCGAGAATCCCAGAATGTCATATTAAATCTTTTTGTAGTTAGCTGAGCAGTTGTTGGGTGGTTTGCCAATGTATTAGATTTCTTTTACTACATAACAACAAATATGCTGGACTAAAGTGCTTGTGGGGAGAAAAATGTATTGGAGGTGGTAGTGTATCGTAACACTCCTGGACTGATGTTGACTTGCTCATTTCTAGACCTAAGATACTATCTGTCTGCCTGACAAGACCTTATGTCTGATTTTATAACCAGTTTATACTTGTAATCAGGGCAGGACTTACGGGGCCAGGGGCCCCTGGGCTTGAGGTTATGTTTGGGCCCCATACCTATACTACAAATGCCCTCAACTAGAACATTATTAAGGAGTAACACAAAAATGTAAATATGCTTTCAGGTTCATATACTGTATACAGTTAATAGGCAACATGTCTAGCCTAGTCAAAGTTTAGATGTAATATTAAATAGTCACTATAATACAATAAACAGGATGTGATCTCTCAGTTGAAAGATCAAAACCCTGAAATAACACTGAGCAGAAAAAAACAAAGAGCTGTATTATGAAATTGTATTGTTGCTCAGAGACGCATTGATGGGGCAAAACAGAATTTTCTGTCTGAAAGTTACTCAGTAACTTGTTGTTTATTGTACATTTGCCATCGTGCAGATATTCGGAAAAACAAGACTGTGTTTTGTGTGATAGGCTAACTCATATATCGTAGGCATTCACTCATTAAATGCAGGGTTCATTCAACCAATAAATTTCAATGACTTAAGGCAATATTTATTATCTAATGCTCCATTATTTTACACAAATGTTCAGATTTATCATAGCATATGCTAAGGAAAATTTATGATTATTTAATACTATTTGTTTGCTTTCTAATAAGCACAGGCGTATTACTTATGCCTGAAGTTACTTCATTACTTCAGGCATGAAGTAATGTCTGTGCCAGATGTTACTTCATGCAGAGAACATAAGTTAGGCTACATAATCACATAATGTAACTTTAATTTTAAGAATTAATCTATCGTTTAATTTACAAAGTTATTCAGTCAAGAGCAGTGAGTGATTTTGTCTTTTGTTGTTAACATTAATTAATAACCAATAGGCCTAATTAATTAACATTGTTAACATTAACATTTGGTATGAAAGTGACAGCAGCTTTTATACCTTGTTGTCTGTCAGTCTGTGTTAAAGAACAAAA
>NW_015505550.1:611614-646550 GCF_001515645.1 Sinocyclocheilus grahami
ACACAGTGATGAATTTGTTTGCGGTACACAAGCCACGGTTAAGACAGCTGACTCCACTGTGATGTGTCTCGCTCTCTCTCGCTCGCGCGCTCACGCACGCACGCACGCACCCACACATAAACACACACACACACCGCTCTCTCTCTCCCTCGCTCACTCGCGCGCACACACACACACACACCCCGCTCACTCGCGCGCACACACACACACACACACACACACACACACACGCGGGTGCTTTGGATGTGACCGTGAGCGCCCAGAAAACTAGTTTGGAGTGCGTGAGTACCAACTGGTTTAAAAATACGTGCAAATAATAAACTTTTGTGATGATGCAACACTGACCCGATTAGGCAAGTGACAGTTCTGTCAGCTGAGCTAAAGTCTTGTATTGCAGCGTGCAGCAGCTATCTTAGTGCAGAGGAGATGCGCTGATGTGAGGCAATTTTGAGAGTGAGAACGAGAAGACGCGGTACAGCTGAACCACTCGCGCTGTTTACAAATGACTGACTTAATCTGATATTCTGTGTGAATTTTTTTAACTCATCTAACCTACATTGTATATTAAATAAATGTTTGCGGGAATTTTGAAAACCTGCGAAAATAAGTAAAACCAAGATTCAGGACGTGATTAAACATATATTCTATTATATAGAGATTTGTAAAATAAATTTCCACGACTTTTCCAAAGCTTTCTGGGTTTTTCATGACCGAATGAACCCTGTAAATGGCCAATTTTTTTAGAAATTTCTGCTCCACTTTGTGTGGAGGTAGTGAGACGGGACAAAGTCCCTTTAAGATATTTGGGTATTCTATAGTCTTTGGACGGGAAAGAGCGCTCAAAACTCTTCAGATTAATTTAGTGGAACATTAATATAATATAGAATCATCCTCTGTAAAGAAGTGAGGTGTGAACATGTGAGAATTTATCATCTTTGTAAATGTGCGCTCTTTTGGGCTAAAGGCTTAATGGAACCGTTTAAAGTAGCCATGTGATCACAAATTAATCGGCGATTCGGTTCAGCGCAGACGTGATTTAATACGCGTGTCCTTTTTCTATGTGAAAAAAAATAATAAATTCCAGTTTATGCTGTTTGATTATGGGTTCGAATGTTGTAGTTGGAAGCTGGAAGCTGTTAGCCCCGGCTGGCCCGTGTGCGCAGTTGAAATGCAGCTAATAATTTCTGACTGGCACATAGCTGAACAAATGTAAATGGATTAAGGCGGGGCCCCTGGGCTGCAGCCCATTCAAGCCCAATGGTAAGTCGGGCCATGCTTGTAATACATGTGATGGCTAACTAGTTTTTGATTGCATCTAAATAGACTGCATTGTCATAGTGTTTTTTTTCCCAGCAACGATGCATTAAATTAATCAAAAGTGACAAAACTTTTTTTTTTTTAATTTTAAATAAATGCTGTTTCTTCTATTCATGAAAGAATTAAAAAAGTATCACGGTTCCCACAGAAATATTGATCAGGACAACAATTTTTAACATTGATAAAAAATAAATTTTTCTTGAAAGTGTCTTGAGCACCAAATCAGTATATTAGTAAATGCCATCACAGGAATAAATTGCATTTTAAAATAGTGAAATATTTCTACAATTGAAATTAGTTTTTATTTTAATATATGACCGTTTTTACTATTTTTGATCAAATAATAACTTTTTAATAGTAGTGTACATTAAAGCCAGCAGCTATCACTCTGAACCTCTCACCTGGTTGATCACTGAAGCTAAGCAGGGTTGAGCCTGTTCAGTACTTTGGATGGGAGACCTCTTGAGAAAAGTAGGTTGCTGCTGGAAGAGGTGCTAGTGAGGCCAGCAGGGGGTGCTCGGTGTGTGTCCTATCGATGGGGATGTTGAACAGTCAAAATGCACCATCCTTTGGATGAGACGTTAAACTGTATCCCTGACCTCTTTGGTCATGAAAAAAATCTCAGGAAGTCCTTTGAAAATAGTAGAGGTATAACCCTGGCATCCTGACCAAATTTGCCCACTGCGCTCTGTTCATCATGGCTTCCTAATCATCCCTATATCTTTTGATTGGCTTAATCACTCCTCTCCAACAATTAACAGATGTGTGGTGGGTGCACTATGGCTGCTGTCACATCATCCAGGTGGATGCTACACACTGGAGGTGGTTTTCTTCCTTAAAATACTCAAGGTACTTTACATATTTTTGAAGTGCTATATAAAATGTCACAATTAATTATATTAATTGTTAGCACTTTATGTATGAGAGACCATTCATAATAAACACACCTTCTGTTCAGTTCCATTGTTTTTGTGAATGGCCCTACAGGATTATGTTTATAAGTTCTAAAAAAGGGTGTATAAGTGGACAATTAATGATGGATTTCAAATGCGTTCCAGATTAGATGCGTCCAGAATTTAGATTTAACATCTGTAGTCGATCAGCACTCAATTTTATAGTGAAATTGTGCATGTTACTTTCTTCTATGTGAAATGAAATGCAAAATAAATCTCTTCTTTCCTCTCAATAAACATTGGGATTTGGTTAGGTATAGTGTGACCTGTGGCCCAAGTTCTCAAAAACCTCTAGCTGTTTTTCAGTCAAGAAGTCAAATGTCAATTTTTATTTATTTATTTAATTTTTTTTATCTGATCTTGAAATATTATATATCAGGTGCAGACAGCCAGTGCAGTCATTATGACAAAAGTACTGAAAAGTTGAACTGTCTCTTAAAGTTTAATTTCTCTTTCTTCTCTTCTCTGGTGTGTGGTAGTTTGCAGGCCTCTGCCTCTGAGGAGGATTCAGTTTGTATAATTGTGATTAGTCGAATGGGTAGGATTCAGTAGCTCTGATTAATTGCTATAATTTTTCAGATCATGACATCATGCGTATTTTAGTAAGGGGAGTAATAAGGAGAAAGTGGAGGGGGGTTCAAGTGTTTGGACTCTGGGGATGGGACCCAAATCCTCAAATGCTCTCCCCTCTATTTGGTAACTTTAACCTGCTGATTTATTAGCAGCAATGGCAGGATGCTGAAATAAATGGGCTTGGATCAGCATACACGTGGGGTGACTGCAGCAGAAGTGAGCTCAGGGATAGATTTTATTTAAAGAATGTGTCATTTTGGTTAAGGTTACTGAAAGGTTTATAGGAAGGCAAAAGACTGTGTGTATGGATGTGTGTTTGTTGGATAGATAAAGTGTGTAGGTTAAATCCAGATTGTCAGACTGAGTAATAGGAGAACAGTAGACAGAACAGACATTTGCCAATAAGATGATTTGGCTATAGATAGAGATTGTGTGTGCACTCTTTTCATTCCTTATTTTGGCAAGCATATTCTCTTCTAGGTGCTTGCATTTAAGATGGAGCCTGCCCAACAAAATCTTTTATCCCTAACTAGGGGAGTCAAATAGGGACCTCATTTTTAATTGTATAATTGACATACTTTTTCAAAAGCATCGCAAATACTCTTACACACAAATTCACATGACACATTCACTCTTGAGAGAGCACAAGAAAGATGCCGCACAAATGAGCACAACAAACCACTCCATTTTGAGGCAGACTCTACAAAAATAACTAGGCCTATTTAAAATACACGGCACATTAAAAAAAGCCTCTCCTAGTAGTGTTGTTTTTGGCGGCCTGTTTTAATTTTAGTTTTAGTCTAGTCTTTGTGTGAAACTGTCATTTTAGTTTTCCATTCATACAGCGTTCATGCTCATCGGAACAGCAGTCACATGGGCCGCGAGCAACTGAGCGGAGCACACATGCGCATAGAGCGGGATAACGCACACACAGAGCGGGATAATACCATACAGTCTATGGATAATGCACATACGCATAGAGCGGGATAACGCATGCACGCACACACACACACACAAATGAATCCTGAGCGGTGAACTAATTTTCTGTGCATCTCTAATTATTGGCGGCATTAGAAATGGATATTATATAATAGCTGCTTTTTTGAACATTTTAGCAATTTAAAAATATAAAAAAAGGATTTTTACACGGCACCCCTGCTCTCGACAGACCCCGGTTGGGAAACACTGTTCTAAATAATGCCGCGAGTGGGGCTTGAGGAAGTGACGTCGCCTGCGTCTGAGCAGTGCGACCTGATGCAGCCCCTGATGCCCCTGAGACACAGGAAACAGAAATACTGCAAAATAATAATAATAACATTTAGTTTCATCTCGTTTTGGTCAACGAAAATGAAGAGACATTTTAGCGTAGTTTTTATTTTGTAAGCCACATTTCGTCTCGTTTTTATTCGTCAATGATATTGCATTGTACATTTAATTATCGTCATCGTCACATGACCAGCATTCTCGTCTCGTCTCATCTCGTTTTCGTCACGTGATAAAGGTTCGTTGACGACTATTTAGTCATAATTTTCATTGACAAAAGCAACAACTATCTCCTAGTGCAGAACTCCCCGTCAGCCGTTATTACGGTAATCGATATTACTGTAATCGGTATTACTTGGAGATGATCAGCGAATCTTCAGCAAGAACCACCATACAATCAAATAGCAACAAAGCCTGTCATTTTCTTTTAAGACAAAAACAATATGTTCTTTTGAAAATATTTGAGAACTTAGGAATTTTCTATGAATTGCACTTTAGAAACATTCTTACAAACTTTTTTACTTTTCTTAAAGGGGTCATATGATATGCTGCTAAAAAGAACATTATTTTGTGTATTTGGTGTAATGAAATGTGTTTGTGGTTTAAGGTTAAAAAAACACATTATTTTCCACATACTGTACATTATTGTTTTTCCTCTGTGCCCCGCCTTTCTGAAACGCGTCGATTTTTACAAAGCTCATCCGTCTGAAAAAGCGAGATGTGCTCTGACTGGCCAGCTATCCAGTGTGTTGTGATTGGCCGAATACCTCAAACGTGTGACGAAATGTTACGCCTCTACCATACTGTGATGCCCTGTCCGGCCGGAGCGATTATTCAAAAACATGAAAACCCATTATAAACGAGGCATTCGTTGCATCCAGTGGGGACATAATTATGGATTATAATGACTCGCGCCAAGTAAACATAAAACCATGTCTGCATTTGTGATCGGAGAAATGACAAACAAGCAATACTCTACACTGCTAAAAAAAAACTCGCTTTAAATATATAAAAACTCTTTAAATATAAAACACGTACTTCCAGTCTGTGAGTCAGAACAGCCGACATGCATTGTAGTCTACTCTGCCAGGATCAGTAAACAGTTCTCCATAAAATGTGCTGCACACATCTGAATATCTGGGTTGACGTGTTCAGGAACAGTGTTGTAAATACAACTTAACCACTGATTTCTAGTCGTGTCCATTTTTGGAAGGCCAAACAAAGTTTCGCTTTCACAACGAAACACGGCGGCCTAGAGTGAGCAGAGACTGGGGGATAAAGTGAGGAATGGCTGACGGGCTGAGTGAGCAGAGGCGGCAGATTCGACGAAGGAGCGACCGGAGGGCTTGCGGCAACCGCATGTGACGACCACGGGCTGGACTCCGCTTCGTCCACGGTGAAAGCCGATCCGGCGATCCACAGCGCAAAGTTGTAGTATTTCCTCAGCAACCAGCACAGATCCGCTCCAGGCATGACGAAGCAGATATCGTCCTCTTTTGGAAGGCCAAACAAAGTAGTTTCGCTTTCACAACGAATCACACAGTGCCTTCACGACATGGCGGCAGCAACAATACTACAGCTAGAATAAAAGTTACGCCGCCTTTCTTTGCGTGAACATTTGGGCGCCGTTATGCAAATCTTCCCACATAGTAACGTAGACATGTGGGGGGCGTGTTAGAACGAGCCATTTTAGGTAGGCGTGGCTGACTCTTAGCTTTTATAAAGAATATCTCTTTGGATTTGAGACTTTAGTCTTTGCAACTTTACAGATGATCTTTATGCACCAAGAGCTTGTAACACTCCAAAGAGAAAGGAAAAATTGAAATCGCATCATATGACCCCTTTAAGATTTTTGAGAATCTGGCTCTAGGCATGTAAAATGTGTTGTGCAGTACATAATCTTTGGGGGGGGTTTTTGTTTTTTTGAAGAAAATCAGTTTGGCTGAACAATATATATAGAATCACACTTGACTTTTTTTGCTGTTGGATTGAATATTGTGAGTTTGAGAACTGCAGTTCCAGCAGAAGGCTGGTCAGTCGAGTGTGCATTGGAGTTTGTGTGATTTTTCCTCAGACAGTTTCAGTACCCCAGGACAGTGTCAATGAAGCATGCTAAACTTCCGAGAACACTTGTTTCTTTTGGCTTATTGCTGTTGACTGTTCATGGCAAATAGATCTATGTAGTGGTAAAGGACCAAGTCTCGGAGACCGTGAAGCCAAAACAAGACTTGCTACTTTGGAAAAAAATAATAAAAATTCTGAATGTCTGAGCTTAGATTTGTCATGTTGAGCCTTGAAACGCAAGCACAGCCAACAGACATTCTGTGCTATAAAAGTTCACACTGTTCTCATTTCCTCATTGGTTGATGACACAAAGCTTCATTAATGTTTCCTCGCCAGCGGCTTCATTAGAATTTTTTTTGTATCTGTTTTGATGCTGGATATTTCCAAACAGTGTTGTTTGGTTCTTGATATCAATAGTTATATCAGTCATATATGTGGTATGAGAACTTCTGTGAATGACATAAAAGGATATAAGTGTAAATGTAAACTTTATACAAATTACTGTATAACTACAAGGACTGTCAAATTAACATTACATGTTAATTTCGTTCAAATAACTATGAAAAAATAACATGTTAAAATTAATACAAAATACTTGCATTGCATTGCATGCAATTGCTAATTGATGAAAATGATGCAGGACAACGACTCATTGCATGATGTAGCCTAGAGAATACATTTAAATGCCCCTAAATTTCAAGATATGAGGGCAAAAAAAGCCCCTGTATGGCGATTCATTTGCGATTAATTGCAATAATTATTTGGCACACAATGAAATTAATTGGATATAAAAATGTAATTACTTGACAGCACTAATAACCACATGGTGTCTATTTCTACCTTAATTTGAAGTTAGCTTTTGCTGCTTAAGGTTTTCATGTTTTTTTTTTTCTTTTCATTTCTTTTGAAGCATTATAAGGTCATAGAAGATTATAAGGTCATCTGTTTGGGTTAGCGATGAAAAACCGAGCACTAAGGTAATGTCACTTTCTAGAAATAATGGAGGCACAAATTAGATTAGGGTGAAAGATGGGAGCACACATGTTAGCGCTTTGAGATGCATCTGTGTGCTCAGGAGAAATATATCATGGCCCTGATAGCTCCGAGTGGAAGAGAATGTTCGCTCCAGTGAGACATTGAGGACAGACACTGACATGCACCGTCAGAGGGTAATGTTGACCTGAGAGCTAATGTGTCACTCATCTCCCACGTTACTTGAGATCAGTAATAGACTGATATATTGTCCAGGCAAAGTTAGGCTATTCTATTAGGTTCCTTCATGCATCCCTTCCATGATATACAGCCTTGTCAACAGAATAAACTTTTAATTTATTTAAAATAATTGTATAATTAATACATTTTTAAAAGAATAATAATCTTTTTAATAAAAGAGTATTTTAAAGGAAGATTTATTAGGGAGTTTGTCACTGGTCATTATGTAAGTGTGGGGTTCAGGCTACTCTCCTCACCTTTTGCATTTTTCTAATCTTTCATTTCTTCCTCTGCATAGTGTGCTCTGATTTTCCCAAGTATCTATGTTTCTGTCTATATCCTGTTACAGAGTGCACACACAGTGTTCTTTGTGTAGTGAGATCTGCTTGCCTTGTGAAGGCATTTCCTCATGTAGGTGAAGGAACAAGATCTGTCTACTGAAAGTGATGTTTTCTTAGTGGGGTAAATACGATGAACACAGGCAACACTTAAAAGGCTGCCTATGGATGATCCAGTGTGTGAAACCACAGACACACACATCGATTTCAGTCTTTGATACTTATGAATAAACATGTACACTTTCCATGTCTGTGTTTTGGCCTGAGCATCATCGATCACAAAAGCATGCAAGAAATCTTTTTTTCTTTTTTGTTGTGTGGTACTCTATAGCCTCAACTACTTAGGAATATTTTTAGTCCAAAAGCCCATATTAAATAATATTAAAAATAAAATTGGTTCTTATTAGCTGCATATTTTAGTTGCTTTGTGCCGTATTTTGGAAAAAAATCACTGTTGGAAAGCTGTTTTGGAGTGTGTTTTCCCATTAGATATAAAATGACCGTGTCTAGCCTTCAGGGTCATACTGCAGGAGACATAAAAGATGGTATCCATCGTTTTATCCCAAGCCTCAACTTCCCTCTCCCCCTCATTCTCTCTTTACCTCCACCCATTCCCATTTACCTTCCTGTCATTCTTATTTATTTCCATTCAGGCCTGTCCTGTTTTCAGCACATATCCTGGTATTCCTCAGCCATTATTACCTTAATGAGACCCAATTTTCCTTTTCAACATAATACCTGTTAATGATGGAACTGTAATACAGCAGGGTTAAAGCAACATTGAGTGTTTACGGAGCAGGTCAATGAAGGGTCAGTATAACAGTCAATATATGAAACATCACAGACTCAATTTGTTTCAAGTCTCACTGTGTGTTTGTATGTGTGCATTTATAATTGGAAGTTTAATAACTGTTACCCTGTTTAACGTGTATCTTCTACCTACTGGCATACTTGCAGGTGGCATAAATCAGCAGTGATAATTGTGGTTAATTGTGTTTTAATGACCTCGCTGTTGTTTGTTTTGCTGTCTTTTCCACTCCAGCTTTCTCCCCGCCAAATCTACAGCAGACACAGCCATGTGGTTCTCTGTAATTTATGTTCATTTGAGCAGTGAATTGAAGAGAGTGTGTATCTTTGTTTATGTTTTCACGCCAGTTTAAGTGACTTTGTGTCAAACACATGCTCTGTCTCGGCCCGGGTCTTTGTATTTGTTTTTTCAGGTCTGTCTTGATGGCTAGAGCTTAGGTTCTGCTGACATTTACTGAACCTCAGATTCTAATTGTAATTATGTTTGAAGAAGTTATGTCATGATGATGACGAGAGTGTGTTTGAAAAAGCTTAATGTCTTGGTATGCACCAAAAAGATCTATAATACATGGAGAAATCTATCTGTTAGCTTTCCCATTCATCTAAATGGCCATTGCTTGGCTGGCACAGGTGGTCCCCCCATAAGTTAAATACCTGCCATTTATACACACTAAATTCATCAAAAGTGACAGGAAATGTTATAAAACATTTGTATTTCAAATAAATGCTGTTCTTTTGAACTTTGTTCATCAAAGAATCCTGTAAAAATGGTTTCCACAAAAATATTAAGCAGCGCAGCTGTTTTCAACATAGATAATAAGAAATGTTACCTAGCACCAAATCAGCCTATTAGAATGATTTCTGAAGGATCATGTGACACTTATTCTTGTGCTGGCAAATTACTCCAGTCTTCAATTACATTTTAAAATACATTCAATTATAAAACTGTTATTTCTCATTTCAATAATATTTCACAAAAACTCAGTTCTTACTGTATTTTTTATCAAATAAATGCAGCTATGGTGAGCTTAAGATACTTCTTTCAAAAACACACAAAAAAATTGCCAACCGCACAATTTTAAACGGTAGAGAGTGTGTGTGTGTACTTGATTTTACTATACTTGAGAACCAAATGTTATATTGTGAAATACAAACCCGATTCCAAAGAAGTTGGGACACTGTACAAATTGTGAATAAAAACAGAATGCAATGATGTGGAAGTTTCAAATTTCAATATTTTATTCAGAATACAACATAGATGACATATCAAATGTTTAAACTGAGAAAATGTATCATTTTAAGGGAAAAATAAGTTGATTTTAAATTTCATGGCATCAACACATCTCAAAAAAGTTGGGACAAGGCCATGTTTACCACTGTGTGGCATCCCCTCTTCTTTTTATAACAGTCTGCAAACGTCTGGGGACTGAGGAGACAAGTTGCTCAAGTTTATGAATAGGAATGTTGTCCCATTCTTGTCTAATGCAGGCTTCTAGTTGCTCAACTGTCTTAGTTCTTCTTTGTCGCATCTTCCTCTTTATGATACGCCAAATGTTTTCTATGGGTGAAGGATCTGGACTGCAGGCTGGCCATTTCAGTACCCGGATCCTTCTACGCAGTCATGATGTTGTAATTGATGCAGTATGTGGTCTGGCATTGTCATGTTGGAAATGCAAGGTCTTCCCTGAAAGAGATGACGTCTGGATGGGAGCATATGTTGTTCTAGAACTTGGATATACCTTTCAGCATTGATGGTGCCTTTCCAGATGTGTAAGCTGCTCATGCCGCACGCACTCATGCAACCCCATACCATCAGAGATGTAGGCTTCTGAACTGAGCGCTGATAACAACTTGGGTTGTTCTTGTCCTCTTTAGTCCGGATGACATGGCATCCCAGTTTTCCAAAAAAGACTTCAAATTTTGATTCGTCTGACCACAGAACAGTTTTCCACTTTCAAGTTATCCATTTTAAATGAGCCTTGGCCCAGAGAAAACGCCTGCGAATCTGGATCATGTTTAGATATGGCTTCTTTTTTGACCTATAGAGTTTTAGCCGGCTACAGCGAATGGCACGGTGGATTGTGTTCACCGACAATGTTTTCTGGAAGAATTCCTGTTGTGATTTCCATTACAGTAGCATTCCTGTATGTGATGCAGTGCCGTCTAAGGGCCCGAAGATCACGGGCATCCAGTATGGTTTTCCGGCCTTGACCCTTACGCACAGAGATTGTTCCAGATTCTCTGAATCTTTGGATGATATTATGCACTGTAGATGATGATAACTTCAAACTTTGCAATTTTTCTCTGAGAAACTCCTTTCTGATATTGCTCCACTATTTTTCGCCGCAGCATTGGGGGAATTGGTGATCCTCTGCCCATCTTGACTTCTGAGAGACTCTTTTTATACCCAATCATGTTGCCAATTGACCTAATAAGTTGCAAATTGGTCCTCCAGCTGTTCCTTATATGTACATTTAACTTTTCTGGCCTCTTATTGCTACCTGTCCCAACTTTTTTGGAATGTGTAGTTCTCATGAAATCCAAAATGAGCCAATATTTGGCATGACATTTCAAAATGTCTCACTTTCAACATTTGATATGTTATCTATATTCTATTGTGAATAAAATATAAGTTTATGAGATTTGTAAATTATTCCATTCCTTTTTTACTCACAATTTGTACAGTGTCCCAACTTTTTTGGAATTGGGTTTGTACTTTGACAACCCACAATGTCCTCCGTAGTTAAAAGGGCTTAGAAATCAGCCAAAAGATATTTTTATTTAAATCTAGCGTTCTGCACATGTTTCTGTGATGGGTAGGTTTTGGGGTAGGGGTTGGGTTAGGTCAATGGTTCCAAATCTTGGTCCTGGAGAACCCCCAACACTGCACATTTTAGATGTATCCCTATTCAAACACACCTGATTCAACTCATCAGCTCATTAGTGAAGAATCCAAGACAGGGGTGTCAAACTCAGTTCCTGGTGGGCCAGAGCCCTGCACAGTTTAGCTCCAACCCTAATTAAACACACCTGATCCAGATAATCAAGTCCTTCAGGCTTATTTAAAAACGACATGGTACGTGTATTGGAGCAGGGTTGGAACAAAACTCTGCAGGGCTGCGGCACTCCAGGAACTGAGTTTGACACCCCTGCTCCAAGACCTCCAATGTGTGTGTCAGATAAGAGAGACACCAAAACCGTGCAGTGTTGGGGGTTCTCCAGGACCAGGATTGGGAACCACTGGGTTAGGTGATAGAAAATATAATTAATCTGATATAAAATCAATGGAAATCTATGCAATGTCCTCACTAAGATAGCAAAACTAACGCATGTATGTATACAACTAATTCAAATATAAAACAGTACAGCTAATTGTTGTAAAGAAAAGAATACATTTTGGTGGCAGAATGGTGTAGAAATCAACCAGCAGGGGCTAATTGGGCCATGCTAACCAGGCACACCCCTTGACCCTTTGGCACCCACAACATCTGTTTAACATCTAATGACCTTGTAGATTGTCTTTGTGTGTTTGTACAAAAGAAAGGGAATCCATCGTCTTCATCTAATGTCACTGTCGTGAGAGTAAGAGTACACGTGAGCAGTTACTGTCATCACACAGTTAGGAGTGGCAGTGATGTGCGCTTGATTTTTGCATCTGGCAATCTGTCAACAGATGAACCGTCTCTGAAGAATGACTGCTGTCCCGGCGCTCTGAGCTCTGCACAGATTAAACCATCCACTTTTGGCTGGCCTTATAATAACAGTCATTAGCATTTATGTGCTAAGAGATTCAGCATATGGAGCTGATCACCTTCACAACTGACAGCCGTGGGTCACGTTACTGATGAGTAATTTAGGGAGCCGCGGCCTCTTATTCTAACTTGCTTAATTTTTCTTCTGTCTCAGTTTCTGCTTTCTCTCTCTCGACGTTCAGAGGAAAATTTTTCATTAAAGTCTATTTATAGAGCATGTTTTAATGGGCAGACCTCAGCAACAAGAGGAAATAAGAAAACCTTGAAAATGCTCAATCAAAGAACCTGCTCATTTCCTCCGGCTGCCTATAACAAGTGACCTTACAGCAAGAATGAAGTTGTACTTGCGAGGATCGTGAGAGTGTGATTGCAAGGATGACTAACAGAGGTGGAGTTCCTGATGGGTAAATTGTGCCTGCGTGATGAGTTTGGTTAGTCAGCCTTGTGTAGCATGAATCTCAGCAGCATGTGTGATTTGGAGGAAGTCAATTATGTCCTAGGCAGAGATGTCTGTCTCAGGCCAAACCTGCACCTGAATAATATCAGCTGATGCTCTTACACCAAGAGCTCTTACACCATATACACAGTATATATATATTATATAGTTTTATATTTCATTTTAATTTAGTTAATTTATTTGTTTGTTTGTCACCAAGCAAAGAGAAAAACATACACCTACCTTGCTTTGTTGTTGAAAAACTGTCCTTCCATCTGTGGGCAGTTCTAAGCCAGGCCTCAAATGTGAGTTTGTTAGAGGTTTATAGAAGCTGTTTATCTGGCTTCTGATCAGTGTGCTAGCATAGCAGAATGATGTTAGTCATTATGGGTTAGATGATTATTAATCATATTAGAAATATCCTTTTTAATTGGATGTGACAGAAATTTGTCTTGGCTTTTGTTTTGCCTTTATCTTTTATGAAAGCATTATGTATATCTAAGAGTCTTTGCCTTGCACAATGAGCCAGAATGTTGACTGTGTAATGATGTATTGATATGAATAATAACCTCGTTGAGTGAATAATGATCTGTTCCAGTACACTGGAAAAAAACTCCTTCCACACTCAATTAAACGGACTACCTTCAGATCAGTGATAGTTTATTGAAATTATTCATGTTTTGATTAAAAAGGAAAGGTTTTGGACGGGTTCTACCCAGAGATGGGCACTCAAGTTAGTGACTTGGATTCGATTCTCACTTGAGTCTAATTTTAATAGACTTCAGACTCGACCTGAAATGATTCCAGACTTGACTCGACTTGACATATTTTAAACATAACTCGAGTCTTTTATCCTAAACTACTGATAACTACTGATATCATAAAGAAAGAACTTGTAATTTACTTATATGCTTTTACTAAATCTGCATTACGTATTTCCTTGATGTAGATCAGACTCTTATCATAGTATTTACGCATTGCATGTACATTCCAAAATGTCAGGAGAGTTTGAAACATGGCGGGAGCCACCGTCAGGGACTTCATGAAGATTGGGTAGTGAATGTGTGAAAACAATTAAAGATACCGGAATGACAGCATCAAATATTAGAACGTATCACATCTTAGAACGCATCCACAAATGTTAGTAACATTCAGGTTTGTGTGTTCAGGTTTGACACATCATAATGCAAAAATGTACGCTTCAAATGAACATTTTGATAATCTCTAAAGATTTATTCAGATGCAACACCTAATAAAAGTTATGTCTCTTCCTGAATTAATCGAGTGAATGATTCATAAAGACAGTCACTTGCTTCATTTAGAGTCGGTTGAATGAATGACTGAATGACTCACTTAATCATTAAGACCTAACCCACCTACTGGAGGTTTTAGTTTCATATATTGAGTATCATTTCATTAAAAAAATGTTTTCATATTTTAATATTCATTTTTTAAAACCTATTAATGCCCATCTATTATCATTATTTATTCTATATTGAATAAATTTTTATTTCTAAAACTTTTTGTAATGCCTGTTCAATGCTTTATCTAACACCAATGTTTTAACTGATCTTTTTTTGGGGGGGGAGGGGGGATGTTCTCAGCTAAAATTGTGTGATTAATTGGTGATTTAATTAGATCTAGTATTAGATTAATTAGTATCTATTGGCTACATGTTACAGATTATTTTGAATATGAACGGGCCTCCTCAAATTAATAATTTTACATGTATTAATGTATTTTTGTATCTTGGATTGACTCCATGTATACAGGTAGAGGAAGACAAGTTGAACTAGAATCCTAGTAGTATCCCTGGAACATATTTTGTCTTTAAAAAGCAACCTTGTAAATAGGATTTTTAAAAATAATTTGCAACAATTAATAAAATTACTCCACACTTGACTCTAACTCCAGTTTAAAGACTTTAGACTTGACTCGACTTCAGATGAAAGACTTGTGGACATGTCTGGTTCTACCATTCACTTTCACATTTTACAAAATTAAATGGTGTGTCTGTGGTCTAATTCTCTTTCTTTACTCCCTTTCTCTCTCAATCTCCCTCATGTGTGTCATAAACACCACTGTATTATCTCACATTGAGATGTAACCGCTAAGCTGATCACTGGTTTCTGTCACCTCCCAAACTTTTTATCCTCCCAGGTCACCAAATTGTTCAAATTATTTGATCAACAGGAAATTCAAAGTCTTCTGAAGGGAGTGACGACAAAAGGCTGCTCTTTCCATCTTAAAGTCTGTGTTTAACACATCAGAGGAGGACCTTGAGCTAATTCATGAGTCATGATGATGACATTTCTAGGGTTTAAAAAAAATCCTATTGATGTGCCAATGGAACAAATTGATCAAGGTCATTTTTTCACCTCTTTAGACACCTGAAATGAGGTGAGGTAAAAACTGCAATAGGTTTTAAACACACATGCACACTGGAGGAACCGCGCCACACCTTCATCCACTGTCATGGATGCTTCAGAAATAATAACAGCCTTAGAGACACTGATGTAGAAAACAGAGGGCGAAAGAAGGCAGACTAAAGTTCAGACTCTCTGACATGTTTGTTTGTGTGTGAATAGCCTTGCTCCCTGATAGGAGTCTTGCTGTCTTAGTCTCGCTCTCTAATTTGGCCATGTGTTTGTGTGTGTATATTGCCAGCCAATGCTGTGAGCATCTGGCCACATGTCTCTTGTTATAGTAGTGCATGAGTATGTATGGCGGCAGGATGACACACAGAGCTGGCATATTGTTTGCAGACCAGTGCCATGGATAGCTTGTGCTTTTGCATTCCTGCTTGTGTTTTTGGCAGTCATAGCAGTCCATTTAAGCCATTAAGTGGTTGTGTGTATCTAGCCATACTCCACAGTCACAGAGCACTTACTTTCCTTCAAACAAATGCATAGAAAGTCACATGTACGCATGTTAAATGTTTCCGTGGCCATGTGTATACTAAACCTTTTCACAGTTTGTATCGCTCCGATTGTCTGTTTTTGTGCACAGTAAGTCTGTGTATTAGCAGTGGGTCTTTATACATATTTATGCAAGTAGGTAGTGGTAGTTGCCTGTTACGAAGTGAGTCACTGAATCAGTTGTTCAACTGATTCGTTCGAAATCACTAATCCATTCAGGAATCAAATAAATTACTTTCTTCATCAGTGAAGAGCAGGCAAAAGCACGCACATCGATCTCAACTGGGTGCTCGACTAAGAAAAAAGTGCTTTCACATAATAATTTTTTCTTTGGGTCAGATTACTATCTGCAGATCTCAGGAGTCAGCATGGGTTCCAAGATGGCCCCAAGTTTTGCATCTTTATTGCGGGTTGTTTGAACATCAGTTTGTGTTAAATCCTGTGGCGAATGATTTCTTGAGACACATTGTTCTATGGAAACGATACATTGATGATGTTTTTTTTAGTATGGAGTGGTACTGAATCTGAGCTACTAGAGTTTCATAGTTTGGTTAATAATAATTGTAGTGCGTTGAGATTTACTATGGAATTTCATCAAGAGAATGAATTTTTTGGATGTGCTTGTTCTTCGTACTGCATCAGGCATTGAAACTACTTTGTATCGCAAACCAACTGACCGTAACACTATTTTACACGGACAATCCTATCACCCCGTGTCATTAAAGCACTCGTTACCAATTTCTCAATTTAGTCGTATTCGCCATATTTGCAGCAGTGATGAAGATTTTCAACAGCAATCACAAATTTTATCACAGAGATTGAGAAAACGATCATATCGAGAAGAGTGGATTCAGTCGGCAGCGAGTCGTTTTAAAGATGTCACAACAAGAGTCTCGTTAAAAAACATAAAAAATTTGACCATCGTGTTAACTGTTACATCCAATATTCACCTGTGTCGAAGGACATTGATAATGTTTTATTGAAGCATTGACATATGGTAGAGAGTGATCCCAACCTTAAGAAATGTTTTGACAAACCCCCTCATTTAGTGCACAAGAAAACACTTAATCTTCTAAATCTTTTGGTTAGAGCTGATTTGAAACCTGCTCATTTTTTGAACAAAATACCATATGGGAATTACAGATGCGGTAGCTGCCAACAGTGTAATTTCACATATAAGACGTCGACCTTTACACATCCGCACACGGCAAAAATGTAAAAAATTCGAGCCACTATTTCATGTAAGACGGCTAATGTCATTTACCTGTTGCGTTCCCATGTGATTTATGTTATATTGGTAAGACTAGCAGATCTCTAAAAACTTGCATCTCTGAACATCGATGTGCAATTAGACATCGCAATCCAAAAAGTCCGGTAGCACAGCACTTTGCAGATTCAAGACACTCAGTTTCCAATCTTCAGTACATAGGTATTGAAGTAGTGAAGTGTCCGCGTCGTGGAGGTGACATCAACAAATTGCTTTTACAACACGAAGCCTTTTGGATTTATACACTAGACACGTTGTCCCCCAGAGGATTAAATGAGGACTTTGATATTCGTCCATTTCTTTAAACATAAGATATCTATAATAAACGCTTTGTAGTTATTGATTTGTATTTATGTACCCAGGCAGGCATCAATTAATGTTATTAAACAATATTTTGAGAATTATATTAGTGTATTTTGAATAGCTTTATATGTTTTTGATTTATTTTTATTTTCTTATTTTTGTTTCTATGTTTTTCTCCGTGGTTGATATGTTATTGTTTTGGTATTATTATTATCACGATAATATTGTACGGTCATGTGACCTTTGATCACCTGGAGGTAGGCCTATAAAGATTGGGATATCAGTGTTGTTCATTTGTCTGATGAAGAGCTATGCGACAGTCTTTTTAAAAAATAAAATTTGATACTTTTGGAGCTTTGGTGTTGCCGACTTTACATTTAAAAATTTTCTTCATCAGTGAGCCATTTAAATAATTTTTCAAGTGATGTTTTTCAAAAACTGATTCATTCAGGAGTGAAACGAGTAATGCTCTTCATCTATGATTCATTAATTTAACAGATTCATTCATGAACACTGATTCAGGAATGAAACGAGTGACTTGATATGTCTCAATTCACCTACTTATTTTGTGCCCTAAAAAGTATGTAGTCTTTTTGTGAAGAAAAAGTAAATACTTTTAAACATGTAGTAGAGTTGACTAAATTTGAGACATATTATGTCATAAAATTGTACTCCGTTGTGGGGCTGGGCTGTATATCGAGTTTGTGCGATATATCGATGTTTTCTTTATAAGCGATTCGATATGAGGCAATACCGTTTATATCGATATACAGTAGTTTGATACGAGCGCATCTGAAAATATAGAGGAGGACACCGACTGAGCTGCTGCGTGAAAGTACATAATCCAATTTGTTCTAAACATGTGACAAGCTTCATATTAAGGCCTTTAAAAACTGGTAAGACATAGTATAGTTTATAGTTTTGTTTCGCATATTAGTTTAAGCGGCTCGCCCCGTCATATGCTCTGACTGAAAGGCTGTGTGTGCCGCTGACAGAAACACTAGAGGCTACTCGTGCTGTTTAATGTGTTTGAGATGTGCTGTCTTCCTGAATGCATAACTTATATTTCACAGGTATATTTTCCATCTGTAAATGTTAGAAAGTCATGGAAATATTTCCATTTTGCTGTCAGGTGTACATGAGCCTTTTACTTTGCGATTCTCCGCTAAACTTCACACAGACTTCAGTGAACGAGCGCTGCCACGTGCATGCGCGCCAAACAGACAGAGCTCAGTTAAATAGGAGCACAATAATTCTGACTAAAATATACATTTTGCTGAAATATTTGTAGTTGGACAATAAATGTGACGTGTAGAATTTTAAACCTACAAGTAAGTCTATTTTTATGATAGCACTGACTGTAAAGTGACTGTAATGGGGTAATCAAAATAGCCTAACACAACTCTGTGCTTTTGTTCTCATTTATTTTCATTTTTAGTTTAGTGAATTTAACTTCCGCTTTAAAAGCCTTATTTTTGTTTTTAGATTGCAATGTTAGAATGAAATGTGATTTTAACCCTTTTTGCACATGATATAAAGGCTTACATGGTTACATTCACTTTTTGTTTTCATAGCCTTTAATATGTATTGTTTTGTTGAACAACATTAGGCGGTCATTGAATTTATTTAATACAGGAGTTTCACAATTTGAGTTGAATTACTGAAATAAATGAACTTTTCCACGACATTCTAATTTATTGAGATGCACCTGTATATACAGATTTTTTTAAATAAAAAAACGAAAATACAGCGATATATACCGTATATCGCAAATTGGCCAAAAAATACCGAGATATTAATTTTTGCCCATATCGCCCAGCCCTACTCTGTTGCATAGTTACGTTCATTCTGTCAGTGTAAACTGGCCTTTCGTTCCTCTGGTCACTGTGAACATCCTTATATACACACTCCATATTGTATTTAATTAAATTTACACTAAACAAAGAATTCCTCCTACCATATTGGGGAGAAAACAACTAGCACACATTGATCTGCCAGTATTGGTTCCTTTATGCAGAGAACTCTGCTCATGTTTTTGCAAAATTATGCATGTAATAGATATGTTTTGCTATGGTGCCGTTTGAATCGTTGTAAAAGTTCACAATGTTGTTGCAAATGAAATGTTGACACAAATAACATTAAATAAATACTATTCATCATGATTATTAATAACTCAAACCCCTTTGAGTTATTAAAAAACTGTGTCTCTCCTCAACCTTTGGTCTCACAAACATCAGCCTTGTTTGTAGTTTTTTAGGGACCAAGAACCGAAGGTGCAGTGGCACCTATTGTATCCGTTAGCGTAATTTTTTCTTCCGCCGAAAGTCTATGGCAGCCCATAGAACCACTTGCGGGAAAGTTGTGAAATTTGACACACTGATAGAAGACAGTCTCAACATTAACCACAGCAAGTTTGGAATCTCTAACTCCAACTCTCTAGCGCCACCACTTGTCCAAAGTTGCAATTTCTTTATGCTAATAACTTTTGAACCATAAGGCACAAAATGAAAATTTTCCTCTGAATCCTTGGCTCACGCCGCGTCGAATGAACACCAAAATTCAAAAATCGCAAGGTTTAGTTTTTTCGCTATTTTTAATTGTTCGTAAAACCTACTTTTTCGAACTCGTCCTAGATGGTTTGTCAGATACCAATTTTTTCGTGTCAGCCATTTTGGGCATCGGCCATTTTGAATTTTGTTAAAAAATGCAATATTTTAAGAACGCTTAGACTTGGTTATTACGAAAATCGGTATGCATCTTCGGCACCATGCCCTGATGGCACTCAAAAAGTTTGGGCGCAGCGCCACCTTTTGGTCAAAAGTTATAAAGCAATTTATAAAAATGCTAATAACTTTTGCATACATGATAATATTGTAATGAGATTGATGTTTATAGATTCCTTGCATCATGCGGAGAACATCAATACCAATTTTGCAATAATTGGCTAAACTTCCTGTCCGCCATTTTGATTCATGTTAAAAACCTATTTTTTTCGAACTCCTACTAGACCGTTTGTCCAATTTTCACCAAATTTGACTCTGATCATCTTCAGACCAAACTGGCAAAAAGTTATGGCTTTCGTGTCGATATACGAAACGGTTTTCGTTTAGAGCATCAACGAATTTGCTGGTTAAGATGCCAAAATGCATCTGAGGCTGTATCTTTGCAAAGCTTTGACGTATTTGCACCAAACTTTGTTTGTGCCATTGTCACCTCACACTGACCATGCCACATCAATTTGGTAACAGCGCCACCTGTTGGTCAAGAGTAATAAACCATTGATTTATTATTAATTATGTATTATATAATCATTGAATCATTCGTTTAACCAATTTGTTAAAGGGGTGCTATTATGCTTTTTCACTTTTTGAACTTTAGTTAGTCTGTAATGTTGCTGTTTGAGCATTAAAAAGATCTGCAAAGTTACAAAGCTCAAAGTCCAATTCAAAACGAGATATTTTATTTAACAGAAATCACTTTTCAAAAACCACAACGAACGACTCATTTGGACTACAACACATATTTTCTGGGATTTGTGATATCACAAATATCGACGAATGGGACGAGTCCTGGTTGAGCTGCACTAGAGAAGGCAACAAGTGTTATCACTATGTCGGAGACACGCTAGCTTTCCCAAGGCAGACGAACTTACAGTGGTTGCAATCATCCGGGTTTAAATCGCGCTCAAATTGATTTTTATTTTGATGCAATATTTACACTGAAGCTCGCAGGCAGCTATGGTAAGGGGCGTGATATTTCCCGACCAGGCGCTGACGAGTGGTGCCAATCAAAACACACACTGGCCCAGCTAACCAATCACAGCACATTTCGTATTTCAGGCGGGCCTTCATTTGATACAGGAACTATTCGAGCCATTCATGCCAGACTGGGGAGAGAGGTGTTGTAATAATGTAAGATATGTGAAAAATAATGTGTTTTTCGAACAACCTAGTATGAGAGCCTGTTCTAGTACACCCCCAAAACAAAATCAAGACTTTGAAAAAGAACATAATAGGACCCCTTTAAAAAAATTGCTCAATAATTCAGGAACAAAACAAGTGAGACACTTAATATTCTAATAGGTATTAATGAAAATGTAAAGCTTAACATTTTATATGCATATAAACCTGGTCACTTTTAATTGCATGTTTTCTTAGTAAATGTGATTGACTTTTTGTATGTGTGTTACAGGGTGCCACCATAAAGAAGGATGAACACACTGGAGCAATCATAGTGGCGCGCATCATGAGGGGTGGGGCAGCAGACAGAAGTGGTGAGCGCTGATGCACCTTTTCTCTCTATACACAAATGCACTCTAACAGCACCCAGATGTTTAGTTTGTTTACACAAAGCCTGAGATGGTTTATTACACTGAATAAACTGCTAAAGTGCTGTATGTGGTCTCTTAACTTTTCCTTTTTGTCCACTCCTCTTTGTTGTGTCCAGGGCTGATACATGTCGGAGATGAGCTGAAAGAGGTCAACGGTATCCCTGTAGATGACAAAAAACCTGAGGAAATTATTTGCATCCTGGTATGTGCATGTGTCTGTGGAAAGTCAACATGAAACAGCATGTTTAACTTTTGTAGTATAACAGAATGCTGTGAAAAGGGGATTTTATCCAAAGGGAAATGTTTGGACGGTTACTGTATGAAACATTATAGGCTGTTAAGTTAATATTGAAGTTGGTTAATATATCCCCCTGGCTATTTTAGCAGAAATAAAATGTAAAAAAAAAAGTTTTCGAACTAGTGGAAGTTAATCTTTCATAATATAGTATTATCTATACGTAATATAGAATTAAATGAATAATGTTCACTGGTGCATTAATTTTGTCTTTTTATATGCTTAAAAGGTTGTTGATACAGTGGGTACGGAAAGTATTCAGACCCCCTTAAATTTTTCACTCTTTGTTATAGTTGTCTTTTTTTTTACTCTGTTTATAGTCCCAGTCGCAAGGTGCCATCACTTTCAAAGTAGTCCCAGGCATCAAAGAGGACGCACAAAGCAAAGAGCCCAAGGTACAATTAATTCTCACTATTGCCGATCAGACATGAACAGTTTAGGAGAAAGAGTTGCCCTATATGGGATGTTCTATTCAGACAGTGGGGGAGCTTTCCCCTGTACGAGTACCACGGGCTGCTGGTTTGATGGATAAGCTTTTGTTCCCATTCATCTTCAACACAAATGATTTGCACTAAACCTCTCAGCTCCCTGTCCAGCTTACAAACATTCTCTGTCAATCTGTTCCTAAACCAAGTGAGCTGTCTCACAGCCTGCTGTCTACATGAAACCTCAATTATGACTGATTTGAAATGCTGTACACAGCAACACTCACTCGCATTGCACAAATAGCACTCTTCACATGAAGCCTGCAAGAAACTCGAGTCAGAACTATTAACTCCTGATTAAGTCCAATAGTATTAAGAACATGTTGCTAAGCTAAAGATATGATGCAATTAAAGACAAAACATAGATCGCATGCACAATATTACATAATTTCCACCAAAACGTTTTAATTTTATCTACAGTATACTTTTTAGCAAAGTTATGTGATGCTTTCTGAGATTGCTTTATCCTTGAAGAATAAAAGAAATGCTGACTGAAATTTTATTCAAAACAACATAGATGTAAATTAACATAATTGTGCCTAAAAATGTAAAACCAAAAGTGCACAATAAATAAAGTTATTGTCTCCCAAAAGAAAGAATTGACTCTGAACAGCCTAAATGAGTCGTCAGTAATTCGAATCCCACTTCACATTTGCACATTTGGTAACATATTTGCATAATTCCTGCCTATGTTCTACGTTGGCTGGCCGCAAACAACTTGACCCCCGCCCTCAAACACTGTGGTTTGTTTGCAATGGGCGCATCATTTCCAACACACGCTGTACGCGGTAGACCAATCACAACAGACTGGGCCATCTGACCAATTAGAGCAGAGCAGGCTCACAGAAAGGAGAGGTTTAGAGAGACTGAATTTTAGAACTTCTTCGAATTAATCGTTTGAGAATCGTTGGAAAATGATTTGATATTATAGGCATATTTTGAGAAAAGGAAAGAGATTTTGACCATGCATGCATGTAAGCCTATTGAAGGAGACTCCTAAAACAATATTAGGAACCTTATAAATGGCATAATTGGGGCACTTTAATATTTTTGGAATACCATTATACGTTTTTTTCTTTGAATAGAAAGCTCAAAAGAATAGCATGCATTTTTAATACAGAGAAACCTTTTTTTAACATTATAAATGTCTTAACTGTCAATTTTTATATATATTTTTAATGTGTCTTTGCTAAGTGAATACATTTCTTTAAAAACAAAAATCTTGACCACAATCTTTTGAGTATTGTGTTATAAGTGAGGACTGTACCATTTCTTTGCAGGTCTGTTCTATTCCTTTTGCTGTGCTGTAATGGTTTAAATATGTTTCAGTTTTGAATTCAGTCTGCAGTACACCCGCATGTGTGTGTTATCCAATGACCATAGTTTACTGTTTTCCGCATGTGTAATGAATATGTTGAAGTGCTGCTAATTGGCTGCACATGGGTAAGAGGGAAAAAAAAATATGGAGTGCGTGACCGAGATGAAGTATTCCCTCAGGATGTATTGGTGTGTTTGTGGGGAACGTTCTCCTCTGTAACATCATTTTTCTGTATGGCACAGGCAGCTTTCTAAATCAACACAAGCTACTGCTCTGCGCTTTGGGAACTTTGCTGTCTCCGTTTGCTCTCAATAACCACCTTATTTGTCTTTTTGGCTTATTTGATATGTCTGCGCAATCATTTAAAACCTTTGTTAGAGAAACGCTAATGACAATCACACAGAATTTCCAATTGTTGCATTGTAGTGCGTATGTGTGGAAAGTAAGCCTGTCTGCTACCCAAAATACACCTTTATTTGGTCATGGTTTAGTGAGAGGGATGGAGCAGATGTGATTTGAATTTCATCCTTCTCTAATTTCATTTTAATCCATTTAATGTTGTTCATTTTAAAGCTGTTTCTCTCTCTCTTGCTCTTCAGATGTTTGTAAAGGCGCTTTTTGACTACAGTCCAGCTGAGGATAAGGCGATCCCTTGCAAGGAGGCAGGTTTGGCATTCAGAAAGGGAGATATCCTGCAGGTTATGAGCCAGGACGATGCCACCTGGTGGCAGGCCAAACTGGAGGGTGATGGCAACCCGCGCGCAGGACTCATCCCATCCAAACATTTTCAGGAGAGGTTAGCCAATGCTTTTCTCTCTTCCCTGCTCCTTTCCTCCCACTATCACCAGTTTTAAATTCAACAGTACTCCATGACTCAATCATCCTGTCCGCCCTCTGTCCAGCCCCCTCATATATCATATTTTCCTGTCATGCATGCATCTCTCTGTCTCTCGATCATTCCAGACTTCTTCCACTCCATTACAACCTGACTTTCACTCCCTACTATGAAAGGAATGACTTTTCTGAGTTTTTTGTCTTCCTTGTCATTTTTTTTCCCTTTTTGTGCAAGAGGGCTCGGCCAAAATACTTTGGATTTCCGTGGCTGTCTGGGCTGGAATGAGTAATGACAGACAATGATAGCACTGGTTCACATCCACTTTGGACGTCCACACTCGGAAAATTGCACATCAGTGGCGTTCTTCGTAAAGTGGACTCTGACGTGCATGCACATGTGTGCTGCCTTAGGAAATAGTTTCTTTGCTTTGTTTCTCTTGAAAAAAGTAACTTTCAATTGTAAAACATATTTTTGAACCTGTCAAATGTACAGTAGCAAGTGCTGTTTCTGGCTGACCATTCTTTCTCTCGCTCACACACATACTCACTCACTCACTAATGGATACTTAGGCAGGTAGCTCTGCGTTGTAGTTAAGTGTTTAGTAATCCCCATACGGTCGTAAAATCTGATGGTTTTATTGCATGTCTCTGTGGCTGTGCTCACAGAAGCAGAATAGGCTTGTCAGTCTGGTTTAGAGTGTTAAATTTCTAATTATTAAATTACTTTTACACATTTTGGTTATAAACAAAAGTGACAAATGTATTAGATGGCCAGACTGACACACTTATATTTTCAGCACACATTGCCGTCGGTTGATTCAGATTTGTTGGATGAAATTGCTTCTCACTCGTATCAGTTAGTAAATACATTTGTCAATCCCAAACACTGACTTTGTGAATGTAAACTATTTATTTGCCTATCTAGCTCCTTATCTTTCTCCCTCACTTTTTTCAGGAGGTTTGCAGTCTGGAGACCCATGACCATCACAACTCTTCAGAGAACCCCCAGCAAAAGATTTTGTAAGGACCACACTCATGCAATCATGCAGCAACTAACCACTGAAATGCACACATACACAGCAGGGCTCAACAATAATTATTTTTTTCCTGCTAGTCCAGTCAGGCTATTAGTTGTGGCCTTACTATGAAATAATTATTTATTTTTATTATTAACCGTGTTTTTTTTTATTATTATTTATATTTAATATTTTTTATATTTCTTATTTCTTAATATTTCTTATTTAAATATAAGTTTTTATTTTCATTCACAAAAGTGAATTTTTTACAAAAAAAATTTACAAGCTGTAGCTTAGCTGTAGATATAATGTAACATTCATAAACATTTTGCTGGAAAATGATAGCATATTATGCAAAACATTACTGATCGGTTGGTTTTCAGCATTTTTACTGGTACTTTCAAGACTGTCACAAATCTTTTTATTTTTTTATTTTGACAAAATCTCACCCATGTTGGCAGCTAGATAACAACATTTTTTTGGTGACAGATTATCATAATGCAAAAATGGTGTTGATTTATTTACAGAGATACAGAAACAGTGGTTCTCAACCAGAGGTCCGGGGCCCACCAGGGGGCTTCAGCAAACTTTCAGAGAGACTGAAGGATGACTAAAAAGCATTTAAATTAATAATTTTTTTTTAGTATTTAAAACAAAAAAAATAAGTTTAATGTAAATGTAAAAAAAAACTACAACTATGTAAGCATTTATTTTTCCCTCCCTCAATTACTATTGTTCTTATTGAAGAACATGCAGTTCTTAAAATGTCTGTAAGCACAAAGTGAATCATGATTAATTCATTTGATATATCAGTACTCTCGGTTTCTGTTCATTAAAAAGTTGAAAATTGGCAGCTTTGTCATAATTCCGGTAGAAATCCCGTAAATTTCATAGCCTTTTTGGGTGGAGGGGGGGTCTTTGAATGTTATGTTGGGCAGCGTGGGGCTGCTGGTGTAAACATTTTTGTTCAAGGTCACTGAATGTAAACATTTTCAGTGGTAATGAAAAAAAACCTTCTCGCTGACCTCAGGCCAGCAAACTACCTTATTGTTGAGCCCTGTACATACTCATTTTGTACCTGGAATACAGCAGAAATTATTTTTAAACTGTTGTACGCAAGAGGCCCGTGTATTGCAGATGCTGTGACGTTACTATTTGAGTAGAGCAATGGCTAGAAAAAAAGATGAAGAAGAATAGAAGGAGCAGCAACCGGAAAAGATTAGATGAGAGCTGCTTAAAACAATGAGAAGGAAAAGGGGACCCAAGGGTCGTGAAACTGACGTCGTCTTTGCAGACTCTTTACATTTCACATAACAAATAAGCATAAGTAAAATTAAAGTGCTGCTTTTATTCAGCTTTTCAAGTGTAGAATTTTTCAGAATCGCGTCACATATGGTATTTTGTCAGAAAAACTTAAAGCTCCGTGTATGACTTGACCAGAAACAGACCAGATACAGTACCAACCCAAATGTGTTCCCACACAGGTATAGATGCTTATATGTGTGTTTGGAAGAAAGAAAGTTGTTTGTTTGAACTGCATGAGCGTGTGCTTTAAGAGTAAGACCATCTGTCTACAGGCCTGCAGTGAAATTGAGGTGAGGGGCTTTCTTTGGATGACTGAACACACGCTAGTGCTTTGCACCGCAGATATGTGCACTCAAAGCCTTACTTATCAGAACGGCATGATTAGCTGTGGCTAGCTAGCTAGCTGAGGCTGTATGTCATATCCATTACAAACTGCACACCCCTGGACAGGTACAGAAAGTAAAACTTTCAGGGTTTCCAGTCATAGAAAATGTTAAAATCATTTACAAATCATGGTTTTCAAGCATGGAAATTAATCTTAAAAATCATGGATTTTTCCAAAACGTTGACTTTCACAGTTGTTCATAGTTCAAAAATATTTCATTGGCAAAAGTATTTTTTTAGAGATTAAATCAATTAATTTAAGTCATTATCCAGTAGATGCTAATAAATGATTTTAAAAAAGGGGTTAAAAGGGCTGGGAACACAGTAATTTATACTGTAGTTGAATTGTGTACATATGTGTTGGTCTGGTGTAGGTTAATGTTAAGGGATGGTAACTAGAAGGTTGCTGGTTCAGTCCTCACAAGGAACGAGCACCATCATTCCCCTAAACTTAAAGGTACTTAAAGTTGGCTTGAAATGTAAATTCCCTCTTCTTGTTGCTTAAATTAATCTTTATGATCTTATTGTGAACAATTCATCAATGTATAGGTTTCTTTTTTTTCTTCTTAATCAAAATGTAACAAGTCAGTTTTCCAGTGAGACAGACTTTGTTATAATAGACTGCAAGCTTGCGTTCCGATCTGCATCCATCCAGTCAACAACTGATAGAACCAAATCTATATATTTTTTTCTTGCTTGATAATCCCTTTTACACAGAAGTGTCAAATCTGCAATCTTCCAGTTACCATCCCTGAAAATTATTAATGTTTTCTATAGACTAGTCAGTTAATGTCTGTTTATATTGTTTACAAGTGGATTCCTCTTAATACATCTTGTCTCATCGTCATCTCTTACAATTAACTTTTCTTTCTTCATCTTGCGTCTTCATGAGGAAAAAAAGTATCTTCTGGTTACACTAGCTGAATTTACATGCAACCTAATATCAGTTAACCTTAATGTCTTGAGGACCACTAATCACAGGCTTCTTGTTGTTATTGTAGTGTTGACATTGCACGTGGAACCATTTTTTTGGAATATATGTAATGCCTATTTTAACTGATATATTTACATTGAATAGGGTGCATATAAACAGTACATTTGGAATCTACAGTGGGATTGATGTAAATCTGTGTATGTAAACATAGTGAGTCGGTAGCTCTATCCTGCCTGTTCACATGCTTTAATTCGTGCCCTTTGTTTGACCAGATATACTTTCATACTTTCAGATATACGTTCTGTCATCATTGTAGATATGGAAACAACTTGCACCCCTTTAATGTACACTCACCATCCCCACTTATTTGAATTAATCATCTGTTCTAGATTCATTTATAAATTGTTGTAGGCAAAAGGCATCTAATAATCAATCTTGTTTCCATATTTGCGCTGTCCAATTTATATCTGTGGTTGGGATTTTTTTTTGTTTTTTTGGTACTCTGTGACCAATTACCTTTTTGTTTTTTGTTTTTCTTTATGAATCTTGGGACACGTTTTACTGTTCTTTATGATTTAAAGTTATTTTCTGTTTCAGTTTCTCTGAAAAACACTGGCAGTAATTATGACAGACATGACGGTTATCCATTTTCACCTGTAAATCATACCCATTTACTTAGCATATTTTTCCTTATCCTAAGCTTAGTGGCCTCGCTTCTTGTCCCAGACCTTAAAGGGGTCATATGATGCGATTTTACATTTTTCCTTTCTCTTTGGAGTGTTACAAGCTCTTGGTGCATAAAGAAGATATGTAAAGTTGCAAAGACTAAAGTCCCAAATCCAAAGAGATATTCTTTATAAAAGTTCAGAGTCAGCCACACCTACCTAAAACGGCTCGTTCTAAGACGCCCCCACATATCTACCTCACTATGTGGGAAGATTTGCATAACGGCGCCCAAATGTTCACGCAAAGAAAGAAGGCGTAACTTTTATTCTCACTGTAGTATTGTTGACGCTGCAGCCATGTCGTGAAGACGCTGTGTGCTTCGTTGTGAAAGCGAAACTACTTTGTTTGGTCTTCCAAAAGAAGACGATATCCGCTTCATCATGCCTAGAGCTGATCTGTGCTGGTCGCTGAGGGAATACATCAATTTTCACAGTGGAAGAAGCGGAGTTCAGCCCAGGGTCGTCACATGTGGTTGCCGCTCATTCGTCGGATCCTCAGCTCACGCTAAGCCGGGGCTTCCGCTCACGCCCTTATATCTTCTTATAATTTTTTTCTTTTTTAATTAATTTTGTTTTTTTGTTCTTTGGGTCACACCGACAAGAAGGCAGATGCTTAAGGATTCACTTGACTGATAGCACACAAAAGATTTTACTGCCCTCCATCCTCCTCTTCATGGTATTGCTTTTTTGGCAGGACTGTGGGAATGTGTATGGCAGGCCATGTAGATGCTGCCCTTTGCTCGTGTGTGTGTTTTGATTTAAGCTTGTTTAGTAGAATTGAGACCACATGAACTGGAGGAAGCTTTTAAAGTGACTCCAAATGTTCTCATGTCTTCAGGCCTGCACATGCACACAAAAGCACACTTTCTCTGCTGTTATGAACTATGTTAATTGTTCGGTAGTTACAGTTACCTATGAGGTAAGCAATGGTTTACCACTTAGCAGCATACTAAAGACTTTTCATAGAAAACAAACATGGAATTTTACATTAGTTTGACACTTAAAGGGATAGTTCTCCCAAAATTGAAAACTGTGATCATTTCCTCATCCTCATGATGTTCCAAACCTGCATGACTCACTTTTTTGTGTGAAAAATAATACTTTTTGTAGAACATTGGGGTTAAAACCTCATTGGACCCCACTGTCTTTCATTAAAACGGTAGACAAAGTAAAACAGGTTTGGAAAGACATTTTTGGTTGAACTGTCCCTATCAATTTTAAAGTGTATTTCAAACATCATGTTTGTAATGTGTACTTCCAGTCACATGACTGTATCTTTCCTTTTTATTTTTTCCTTCATAAGATGATGAGACAGGTCAGTTTCTTCTTCCTCCATTCTTTTGCTCTCCTCATCCCTCTTGATCTGTTTTTAATCTTTTTATGTTTATTATATTCCTTTCTTTGCTTTCCCAGTGGAGGACATTGAAGGTACACCTTTCAGACTAACTCTGATTCACCTATTAGATGTCATAGCCATTAGATCATTGGCTGGGGACCCCTGTATGTGGTAACAGAGTACCAAACAATGAAGATACGGTTTATTAGCATTCATTGGACCACATCTACCTAATGGAGCATAGCATGTGTAAAGGGGCCAAGAGTTCACTATACTGTATCTCTTTAATACACAAAGACACACAGGCACACAATACATCACTTGTTTGCCTTTCTAACTACGCCTTACACTTTAAATGATATTTGTATGATGAGTGCTCAGATGAATCCCATCCATTTTAGTCTTTCTTTATGATAGACCGTGTGAATGTGAGTTTGAACATGAATGTTTCCCCCAGTATTTCATAGTCTTATTGTTGTGTAAGATGCAAAAGATACTTTGAATATGTTTTTTTTTTTTATCCTAAAAGACATGTACAGTGGGGAAAAAAAGTATATACTTTGTGTTGTGTCTAATAGACAAAAGAAATCTGAAGTTTATGGCCCACATGGAAAGTTGTGAATGCTGAATGAGAACGCTGCCAGTAGATCTGTCCCCCTGGCTTAGCTGTAGAGGATCAGTTGATGAAGAAATATGATAGTTGTGTTTGAATGTAAAATACACAACTGTTCAAAAGTTTGGGTTCGGTTATGTTTTTGAAAAAAGTGTCTTATGCTCACCAAAGCTGCATTTGTTTGATCAAAGATTAATTAATTAAAATGAATTACAATTTAAAATAACTTTTTTTTTTATCTGAAGGTATTTTAAAATGTCATTTATTCCTGTGATGACAAAGCTGAATTTTCAGCAGCCATTATTCCAGTCTTCAGTGTCACATGATAGTTCAGAAATAATTCTGAAATGCTGATTTCTAACATTTCTGGTTACATATTTGTACCTAAAGGCTGCACATTAGTACCTTAATGGTACATGTTAGTACATTTTGAAAGGGTACCACCCCAGTGACAGATTTTGTACCTTTTTTTTCTGAGAGTGCATGGTGCATTTTTCCCAGGATTCTTTGATGAATAGAAAGTTTGAAAGAACTGTATTTATCTAAAATAGGATTTTTGTTTAACAGTGATTGAAAGTGACATTAAAGACTTTTACAATGTAAAGCATCCTTGCTGAATAAAGTATTCATTTATTTTTTTTTTTAAATTCTTACTGACTCCAAACCTTTGAAACGGTACTGTGATCGCTGTCATTTTTATTTGCATGCCTATAAGCTGAATTGACAATCTTTTTTGTTCATCTTTCAGTCTGTAGTAGTGTTCCTAACTTCTCTCTAATATAAATCTGTCCTGATTCCTTCTGCCTTTCATAATTTGAAGAGGACACTGAGTTTGCCTCCTATTTAAGTGGACTCCATATTGGTGAGCTTTTTTTGATTATGCTTGATTATGTGTTTGTCCTCTGTCCCATATCATTCCTCACTTCTGTCTGATTCATATTATTGATGAATCCCGTTATTATTGAGTGTGTTGATTATTGAGCTTATCCCGTTCTGAGTCATTTTCTCATAACAGTTTCATGGGCTGTTAGCTCTCAATCTCCTCCCTCTCTCCTTCTCTGTGTCTGCAGACAAGAATCTTTTTTGACATGTGACTGCACACTGTTGCATGTCCTATAGTATCATTGCCTAGCTTCCTTCTGGCTTTACATATCTCTTCATTTATAAGTGGTAGCAGTCTGCGTTTTCAGTCTTTTTTTACTGCAGTAGTTGTCACAGTCATTACCATGTGCTTTGTACGTTTTATCTAAGATTGACTTTGTTATTGTTAGGAGTGATTCCTGAGTGTTGTTCAGTCTAACTGAAATATCTGATATCAGTGATACTGTATATAAGTAATAGTTTTTTTTGTTGTTGTCCCAGTCCTGTAGTAAAAAAAAAAAGTGCACTCGTTTCTCAAACAGAGGTCCCGAGCAGCTGAACTTTCTGATTTTTCTGTGTGTTGGCAGTGTTTTTAGTTTAAATAGCTCTTTGTGAATGTTAAACATATTGCAGTTAAAGGCACTGGTTCATTTCCAGGCTTTCTGGTGGAGGTCCGGCGGACTCTTGATGTGGTGTGTGTGTTGGACATTGGGCTGTTTGAAGGCCAGCACTCAGTCAGGCCTTAGTCTGGTTTCCATCTCTAGCATCAGTCTGTGGAAAATGAGTGTGGCGTAGCGTTCTCATTATCTGTCACCACACACACTCATGTACTCTGTATGCCCGTCTGGGGCAGCTCTGTTCAGTGGCCACAGAAAGTAGTGTTTCCGTGGATCCTTAAGTATTAAATATCTCAAATAGTACAAAAATCATTTATCATTTGCTTCGGTTTCAGTTCACGGCAATTTCCCCTCAGTGTTCTGTAATCACTCCATTCTATTTCCACTCCAGGTTTTCCCAATTTCACCAATTGTTTTTATTTTTTTATTCCTCCATTTCAATGAATCTGTCAGTATAATGTGAAGGTAAATGTTGTTTATTTGTATAGATGCTTTGTTGTTCAAAAGTTAGGGGTAAGATTTTTTTTTTCAATGTCTTTCAAAGAAGTATCTTATGCTCACCAAGGCTGCATTTATTTGGACAAAAATACAGTAATATTGTGAAATATTATGGCAATTTAAAATTACAGTTGTCTATTTTAATATATTGTAAAGTGTCATTTATTCCTGTTCAAAGCTGAATTTTCAGCAACCATTACTTCAGTCTGCAGTGTTATGTTTCATTTCATTTCATTTAGTCATTTTGCAGACGCTTTTATCCAAAGCGACTTACAATTGGGGAATACATAAAGCGATTCTTCTTAAAGAGGCAAACAGACACAGGAAATGCTTGTAATACCAAGTTTTAGGCATTGTTCAAATAAGTACAAGCTAGAAAGGGAAGGAATAAATGGAGAATTTTTTTATTATTATTATTTTTTTATTTAGGATGAAGTCAAGTAGCGTCGAAAGAGATGAGTTTTCAGCTGTCGCTTGAAAATTGTCAGGGATTCAGCATTCCGGATAGGGGTGGGAAGATCATTCGACCAGCCAGGAATGGTGAACAAGAATGTTCTGAAAAGTTATGTATATGGAGAAGAGGGGGGGTCCAGGAACTGATCCCTGAGGAACCCCAGTGACCAGTTGATGTGCTTTGGATACCGCCCCTCCCCAGGCCACACTGAAAGACCTACCAGTGAGATAGGATTCAAACCAGCAAAGTGGGATCCCTGTGATGCCCAGTGAAGAGAGGGCAGACAGGAGGATCTGATGATTGACAGCGTCAAAAGCAGCAGACAGATCAAGCAGAATAAGAACTGATGATTTGGAATCAGCTTTTGCAATCCGCAAGGCTTCCGTCACTGACAGTAGCACAGTCTCAGTTGAATGACCACTCCTGAAACCTGACTGGTTAGCGTCCAGTTTGTTTGTTCTGTGAAAGAAACAATGATACCTGGTTGAAAACAACTCGTTCGAGGGTTTTCGCTATGAATGGAAGGAGAGAGACAGGTCTGTGGCCATCTGTAAGTGAGTTGTTTAATGTAGGTTTTTTGAGCAGTGGGTTACCCGAGCCTGCTTGAATAAAGTGGCAAAAGTGCCTGTAAGGAGAGATGTGTTGATATGTGTGAGTGCTGGTAAGAGTGTAGGAGAGATTGCTTGGAGAAGGTGTGAGGGGATTGGGTCAAGAGGGCATGTTGTATGATGGCTGAAGAGGAGACGTTTTGATACTTCTGCCTCAGTGAAGGGATGAAGGGAGAAGATGGGAGTTTTAGCAGTGGGTGTGGTTGGTTTGAATTCCTGTGTGTGTGTGTGTGTGTGTGTGTGTGTGTGTGTGTGTGTGTGTGTGTGGGACTGAGAATTGACTACTGATTGTTCTAGTGTTCTAGGTGAAGAATGTGGCGAAATCATAATTTGTTATAGAAGTAGTGGGAGGTGGTGGAGGGGGACAGAGGAAAGAATTTAATGTTTTGAAGAGATTACGTGTGTCTGGAGCGTTGTTGATCCTGTTGTGGAAATATGAAGATTTTGCAGCATGGACTTCAGCAGAGAAAGATGAAAGCAAAGACTGATACATTCTCAGGTCTGACGGATCTTTTGATTTGCGCCATTTTCTCTCTGCTGTCCTGAGTTTGGTACGATCCTCACGAAGAACATCGGATAACCAGAACCAGAACATCGGTTATGTGCTCCTCATTTTTGTTATTCATTTTAAAACGGTTGGACTGCTTTAATGTGTTTGTGGAAAGTGTTGTATTTTTTTCAAGATTCTTTGATAATACAAAGTTCAAAATAACAGCATTCGTTTGAAATAGACATTTATATTGTTAGAAAAAAATTATTTTAATCAATTTAATGCAACCTTGCTGTTTAACAGTATTAAAGTCATACTCACCCCAAACTTTTGAACAGAACTGTATATTGTATATATGTACAGTATGTTAACTGTACATGTATATTATTTAGTTTTTGTCTATTCTAATATATTTATAATGTTTTACAGCTTGTACAGTATGTTCCACTCCTGTTCTTCTGGGTTTCTTGTTTGCTACTAACTTTTTTTCCTCTGTCAATCGCCCAAATTGATTTCCTCCTTTGTCCATTGCTTGTTTTGTTTTTTTGTCTCTCTCTTGTGTGTGTCTCTCTGTCTCTCTCTCTCTCTCTCTCTCTCTCTCTCTCTCTCTCTCTCTCTCTCTCTCTCTCT
>NW_015505550.1:646923-675121 GCF_001515645.1 Sinocyclocheilus grahami
GAAGGTCAGCTGGTCATCAAAGATTACACCAAGATTTCTGACTGAAGTTGATGGGGTAATCGTAGAAGAACCTAGCTGGATGGTGAAATCATGCTGTAGAGTTGGAGTGGCAGGGAAGACAAGAAGCTCAGTCTTTGCCAGGTTGAGCTGTAGGTGATGTTCTTTCATCCATGCTGAGATGTCCGCCAGGCAGCCTGAGATCCGTGCAGCTACTGTTGGATCATCTGGTTGAAATGAGAGATAGAGCTGTGTGTCATCAGCATAGCAATGGTAGGAGAAGCCATGTGCCTATATGATGGGACCCAGTGATGTAATGTATATGGAGAAGAGGGGGGGTCCAGGAACTGATCCCTGAGGAACCCCAGTGACCAGTTGATGTGCTTTGGATACCGCCCCTCCCCAGGCCACACTGAAAGACCTACCAGTGAGATAGGATTCAAACCAGCAAAGTGGGATCCCTGTGATGCCCAGTGAAGAGAGGGCAGACAGGAGGATCTGATGATTGACAGCGTCAAAAGCAGCAGACAGATCAAGCAGAATAAGAACTGATGATTTGGAATCAGCTTTTGCAATCCGCAAGGCTTCCGTCACTGACAGTAGCACAGTCTCAGTTGAATGACCACTCCTGAAACCTGACTGGTTAGCGTCCAGTTTGTTTGTTCTGTGAAAGAAACAATGATACCTGGTTGAAAACAACTCGTTCGAGGGTTTTCGCTATGAATGGAAGGAGAGAGACAGGTCTGTGGCCATCTGTAAGTGAGTTGTTTAATGTAGGTTTTTTGAGCAGTGGGTTACCCGAGCCTGCTTGAATAAAGTGGCAAAAGTGCCTGTAAGGAGAGATGTGTTGATATGTGTGAGTGCTGGTAAGAGTGTAGGAGAGATTGCTTGGAGAAGGTGTGAGGGGATTGGGTCAAGAGGGCATGTTGTATGATGGCTGAAGAGGAGACGTTTTGATACTTCTGCCTCAGTGAAGGGACAGAAGGAGAAGATGGGAGTTTTAGCAGTGGGTGTGGTTGGTTTGAATTCCTGTGTGTGTGTGTGTGTGTGTGTGTGTGTGTGTGTGCGTGTGTGTGTGAGTGTGTGTGTGTGTGTGTGGGAGTGAAATCTGTGTGTGTGTGTGTGTGTGTGTGGGACTGAGAATTGACTACTGATTGTTCTAGTTTTGTCTGTGAAGAATGTGGCGAAATCATAATTTGTTATAGAAGTAGTGGGAGGTGGTGGAGGGGGACAGAGGAAAGAATTTAATGTTTTGAAGAGATTACGTGTGTCTGGAGCGTTGTTGATCCTGTTGTGGAAATATGAAGATTTTGCAGCATGGACTTCAGCAGAGAAAGATGAAAGCAAAGACTGATACATTCTCAGGTCTGACGGATCTTTTGATTTGCGCCATTTTCTCTCTGCTGTCCTGAGTTTGGTACGATCCTCACGAAGAACATCGGATAACCAGAACCAGAACATCGGTTATGTGCTCCTCATTTTTGTTATTCATTTTAAAACGGTTGGACTGCTTTAATGTGTTTGTGGAAAGTGTTGTATTTTTTTCAAGATTCTTTGATAATACAAAGTTCAAAATAACAGCATTCGTTTGAAATAGACATTTATATTGTTAGAAAAAAATTATTTTAATCAATTTAATGCAACCTTGCTGTTTAACAGTATTAAAGTCATACTCACCCCAAACTTTTGAACAGAACTGTATATTGTATATATGTACAGTATGTTAACTGTACATGTATATTATTTAGTTTTTGTCTATTCTAATATATTTATAATGTTTTACAGCTTGTACAGTATGTTCCACTCCTGTTCTTCTGGGTTTCTTGTTTGCTACTAACTTTTTTTCCTCTGTCAATCGCCCAAATTGATTTCCTCCTTTGTCCATTGCTTGTTTTGTTTTTTTGTCTCTCTCTTGTGTGTGTCTCTCTGGCTCTCTCTCTCTCTCTCTCTCTCTCTCTCTCTCACTAGTAGACATTAGTCTGTTTTTGTAAACCCTAAGCCGCTGGCCACTTATTTTAACTCTTTTGATTTCACAGGCGATCCTGTGGGTAGAAAGTTTATAAATAAAGCCTCACAGTCCTGTCTGCCAAGCTTAATCAAGCACCGTCATTCAATAGGGATAACCTTTTCAACGCTGTGCCTCTCGCTGCTTTTTTTTCTGTGCCCTCCTGTTTTCTTCCACGATTTCATTACCAGCCTTGTGACCTCAGCCTCTCCTCTTCCTCCCAATGGCCAAAGCATCACAAGGGCTGATCCCTGGACAGCTCCTTCCAGCTTCCGTGCCCTGCCATGCATTACATATTCCATGTAACAGGAGAATTTTTGAGGGGAAATCATTGACCTCTTTAAAGCCTATGGTCTAATTCGCTGTTATGATTTGAACCTGGTGCTGTAGTAATGTAAGACTGAATAACACAGATGCATTGCTAGTTCTGCTCCCCCCCCTGTCACTAGGATGAAGGAGTGTCAGGTGTGCAAGGAGTATTAGTCTTAATCCCAAGTGTACCATCCATTCATGTACATCAGCAGTACAGTTTTCAGTTGAACTAGTGCATTTGTGTCTGTGCGTCTTTGTGTGTGATATGGCAGAAAAGTCATGTTTTGCTTTAAAGATGGGGGGTAGACAGAACAAACATTTAACAACTATAATAGCTGGGTTTCCATCCATGTACTCTACACTACCATTCAAAAGATTGGGGTCAGTAATTTTTTTTCAGCATGGGCTTTTATATTGTCACAAAAGTTTTCTATTTCAAATAAATGTAGTTGTTTTGAATTCTCTCAAATCCTGAAAAAAATCATCACTTGTTTCACAGAAAAATTAAGCAGGACTGGTTGGAATCATTAGTCTGAAGCTAAAAAAAAAATCAGAGTCTGTGACTATCATACGCTGAGCGATGTTCTGTGAAATCTGTCAATTAATCTGCAAACTGGCTTTTGGCAACAAGTGTCAGCTTGTCCAGACTGTAAACTGGGGCAAAAGTCGTGTAGTGTATTCCAGTCTTAAGCAGACGATTGGAAACAAATTTACCAAATAAATTACTAGATACACAAAAAGTCATGTAATTGTTACAGGTCATGTGACCAAATAATTTGCTCAAACAATTGGCTGCTATTACCTAATCATACATGAGCATTTTGTCTGCATGCTTTAAACTGCAAGTCAGTCATTACATCCAGTTAAGCCTTGCTTTATTTGCGTATAGTTTTGACTATATTCCCCTTTTTTTGCATAAAATATGTGATGTGATATGATGTGAAGACAGGTTTGCAGTGATCGGCTAATCCTAATGACCTCTCTGCAGACTGAAGGCGACCACAATTTAGGAGAAGTAGAAACAGGGAAGAAAGTTGACAGGAGTCAGAAGAAAGAACAAAAAAAAAGAAAACATTTGGGGGGAGAAGCTAAAGCTGGGAAAGCCATTAGCCCCCGGAATCCAATTAAGGCAGGAGTTATGGAAAAATGGAGGCGTGTTCTAGACTGAAATAAAAAAACGCTACTTTTCCAAAATGAGTTTATCTCATCTGTCCACAGGTTCACTCCTGGAGGAGGAGCACCGGGGCCAGAAGCCTCGAGGCCTGTAGCTGTGCACAGCTTTCGATTACCACACTTTTCCCCACACTGACCCCAGCTCAGGTGGATACACTTTAGTATAATCAGCTGAAGTCACTGGGATTTTAATTTGGAGGGGTCGTTTGGCAGTGTCTCTAATTTTGTGTGTATGGTAGAAAAGATTTGAATTGGCCATGGACATAGAGAGCAAATGGGCATCTGTTCGTCTAATTTGTAGCCAGTAGTGGATGATTATAGTCTCAGTGTTTGGCTATCCATCTGTGGGGGTCAGGAATGGCCAGTCTTTGCAGCGGTTCAGTGTATAGGTTTTGTGTGTCTGTTGGTGATGTTTGTGTGTGGGTGTTTCGTATCTCTGATGGAAGGAACAGGTGATTGATGAGACTAACAGCAGGACTGTGTCCTCCAGCTAGCCTATTGGATTTGTAGTTCTGATACTTACTAAACCTGCTAGTGATGACTGCACCGGCTTGACCTGGCAGCCCACTCTGTTTGTCTGAGTTTGACTGTGTATATGTATCTCCACTGATGCATCAAGCAGTGTTCCCATGCTTTTGTAGTTCATATATCAAGCCACCCTCCTTATAAGAACAAACTATACCAGATGAGTTTTTTTTTCCAATTTTCACAAATTGAGATTTCTTAAGAGATCTCTCTCTCTTAAGAAATCTAAACTTAAGAATTGTAAACATGCACCTCTCAAAAAAGTATTATTTTCATGCGTGTATAATAAAAATAATAAAACGCATTATATTTCATAAGTATATACATTAAATATTTATAAATATGTTTGTGATTGTATATATTTACTTTATACTTTTAGCTATTTTTATTTATTTATATTCATGTAATGCACTGTTACACTAATAAAAATAATAACTAACAATAATAATGTGTGTATGGACGTTTTGAAGTCACAATTCTAGATGGATGGATGCTTTGAAGTCACGGTTCAGTATGTTTTCAGTACAGTGGGGGAAAACTAAACATAAAATTGCTTTTGTTTTTGTTTTTCATTAAACAGTGGTTTACTGAACAAATTGTGGCTGTCTTTAAATAAATTCATTTATAATTACATTTTCTTAAGCACAAAAAAAATGCATTTATCCAAAGCAACTTGCATTGCAGTTAAGATATACATTTTATCAGTTCTTAATTAACTACATACAAATATATACAGTGGGGCAAAAAAGTATTTAGTCAGCCACCAATTGTGCAAGTTCTCCCACTTAAAAAGATGAGAGAGGCCTGTAATTTTCATCATAGGTATACCTCAACTATGAGAGACAAAATGAGGAAAAAAAATCCAGAAAATCACATTGTAGGATTTTTAAAGAATTAATTGGTAAATTCCTCGGTAAAATAAGTATTTGGTCACCTACAAACAAGCAAGATTTCTGGTTCTCACAGACCTGTAACTTCTTCTTTAAGAGGCTCCTCTGTCCTCCACTCGTTACCTGTATTAATGGCATCTGTTTGAACTCGTTATCAGTATAAAAGACACCTGTCCACAACCTCAAACAGTCACACTCCAAACTCCACCATGGCCAAGACCAAAGAGCTGTCAAAGGACACCAGAAACAAAATTGTAGACCTGCACCAGGCTGGGAAGACTGAATCTGCAATAGATAAGCAGCTTGGTGTGAAGAAATCAACTGGCTACCATCAGTAACACACTGCGCCGCCAGGGACTCAAATCCTGCAGTGCCAGACGTGTCCCCCTGCTTAAGCCAGTACATGTCCAGGCCCATCTGAAGTTTGCTAGAGAGCATCTGGATGATCCAGAAGAGGATTGGGAGAATGACATATGGTCAGATGAAACCAAAATAGAACTTTTTGGAAAAAACTCAACTTGTCGTGTTTGGAGGAGAAAGAATGCTGAGTTGCATCCAAAGAACACCATACCTACTGTGAAGCATGGGGGTGGAAACATCATGCTTTGGGGCTGTTTTTCTGCAAAGGGACCAGGACGACTCATCCGTGTAAACGAAAGAATGAATGGGGCCATGTATCGTGAGATTTTGAGTGAAAACCTCCTTCCATCAGCAAGGGCATTGAAGATGAAACGTGGCTGGGTCTTTCAGCATGACAATGATCCCAAACACACCGCCCGGGCAACGAAGGAGTGGCTTCGTAAGAAGCATTTCAAGGTCCTGGAGTGGCCTAGCCAGTCTCCAGATCTCAACCCCATAGAAAATCTTTGGAGGGAGTTGAAAATCCGTGTTGCCCAGCGATAGCCCCAAAACATTACTGCTCTAGAGGAGATCTGCATGGAGGAATGGGCCAAAATACCAGCAACAGTGTGTGAAGACTTACAGAAAACATTTGACCTCTGTCATTGCCAACAAAGGGTATATAACAAAGTATTGAGATGAAATTTTGTTATTGACCAAATACTTATTTTCCACCATAATTTGCAAATAAATTCTTTAAAAATCCTACAATGTGATTTTCTGGATTTTTTTTCTCATTTTGTCTCTCATAGTTGAGGTATACCTATGATGAAAATTACAGGCCTCTCTCATATTTTTAAGTGGGAGAACTTGCACAATTGGTGACTGACTAAATACTTTTTTTCCCCACTGTATGTATATGTGTATATGTATATAGTGGCTCTAAGACATCTTAACAATCCTTTCTCTAAATTGGAGTTTTGGATAGGACAGAGAAAAAACAAATATCAACCTTCATTCAAGTCTATTCTCCTCTGGCCAGCAGGTATGAAGAGTCGGTATTCAGAGCAAGCCTGTAACACTTGGGCAGAACACGACTTTCCACTTAGGTAGCACAATGGAATCCACTCCTACAGTGTGTTTCCCCTAGACAGCCATTCTTAATGAGTTCAACATGATTCAAAGCAGTGCCCAATACATATTTCAAATAGCACTACTAAATACTTGTTTTTCTTTAATCGTTGCCTGTGATGGTAATCCATCTTCTCCCCTGGATCCAGGCAGCCAGTTCGTGCTTATCTGTGGGAATGCTGAGAGATAACTGGAGTTGGTAAACCGTTTGTCTGAGTGCACAGAAAGACACATTTCCCCCTACAAGAGATGGAATATAGTTAGTGTGCACATGAGATGAGATCAGACAATTCTGGTACGTGCGATTTGTGCCGGAAACTTCTTAATGTTTGATGCTGGGGGTCTCCCTGACACCACCCCAGGGGCCTGTACAATACCGCTAAACCTTTCCACAGATGACCGTAAAAGAGGGTGGGAGTGAGTGAAGGCCATATGTCTGTCTATCTGAATGGATCGTTCACATGCTCAACAGGCAGCTCTCCGTTAACCTTGTTTGGGGTGGAAGGCGTAGGCCGAGGCATTTCACAAGAGAGAGAACTTTATTTGAGTTAATTTCCTCGTTTCAGGAAGCCTAAAAACTACTCGCACTGAAATACAGCTAATTTTGTTCAACCGTATCCACCTTCACTCTCTCAATCAGTAAAAAGTGGCATACTTGGGAAAATGTACTACATGATTAAGTATGATTTATAAGCACAGGACAAGGATTACCCATTTCAAAATAATGGATAAAAGAATTAGTCGCAGGTTGTAAACCAAAAAATTATGGAAAAATACAAGAGCTCATTCTATGAAATCACTTTCAGTTTGACTGATCACTCTACAGAGTATTATGATTCCCCTCTTTGACCTTTTTCTGGTTCCCTTATCTTTTTGATAAATGTGAATGTGCATCATTCCGTATCCATATGGGGAGTTAATGTGTTTGAAGGTTATTACCCCTCTTCATCCTCAGCCTTTTTAAATCCCTCAGGGCTTTCACCTCACACATCTACAAAATTTCTTCCACGGCTGTAAGATATTATTGCTGTGGAAAATGGGCATTTGGGAGCCACAGCAGCTCTCAGGCGATTTTGTGTGCGGCGGCAGCGCGTGTCTTTCTGTGTTTACACTGAATTTGGGCTTTTTCATTGTTTTTCCTTCCATGTCTCAGTGGAAGAACAGGTTTGATTTGTGAACTGCTAGTTGGTGATGGTAGGTTGTGTAGCTCCTAGGTCTGATTAACTCGTCACACCACAGTGCACGCCATTAGGAGGTGCATGTTTGGGTGCACTTCTAGCCCGTACTGTCATACTGGAAGGGAAATGGAAGGAATTTTATGACTGTCCTTGTTTAGCTGGCGTTTTTTAAATATGTATCTTTGTCCCCAAACCAGAAGGTCCTTGGCTGAGCATTTTTAATATATCTGAGCTGCCTTCCGTCACCCCACATATAGATTTGTCACACAAAGCTGCGTCCTTTGGAAAAAGAGAGAAATAAGGTTCACTGACAAGAAACAGGCCCAAAATGTGGACACATTTCTGCTCAGACTGGAATGGATTAATTTCCATGTTTTTTGGGGGGTTTTTTTATTCGAATTCAATCAGTTATGGAGAGGGGTTCAAGAGGGGGGTAGATTTGCTTGCTTTTCTGTGTCTTGATTTATTTATCCTCATTGAGATGGAAGGCAATATTTCGGCTATTTAGATGGAGCCGTCTATCCTGTTTTAAGTGATTTCGAAGGGTCCAGATTACGAATCCTCTTCAGACAGAGAACTGCAATTTGCATTGACTAGCCACAGCCGAACAGCCATAATAAAAGCTTTGCACCTGCTCTGTGCTCGGGAAATTGGAGATTCTCAATGCCAGAGCCAATCGACTATCGAAACTGAAGGGTACAAAAATTTAATGGAACAAGCCACTCAGTGTTTCAGCTTACTTAAGGTCACAGGCATATCCTCTCCAAGGAAATGATTTCCTTTAAATTAATATAAACCTTTTTCCCATCATATGACGTAGATATTTGTCAGATAATCATACCTATATGCATACCTTGTTATAATAATGTTGATGTTTTTGCTCCAGTCAGGGTTGAGTTTTAGCATGATGGCAACATGTCAAGTGGCACGAGCAGCAGAGACCACAGGTTAGCCTGAGTGGAAGAATGCTCTGTCCTAAACGCTTGTAACCAAATCATCACTGTGGAACCACACAAGCACTTGACTTACGGTGTATTTCATTTGTATCCCAGCTTAGGTCCCCACCAGCACTTATTAGGTGACTGTGTGGAAAAGAACAAGCTGTAAAGAATGCAGGATCTGTCCATGGCCGCACATCTGCGCTCCACAGTCTCTCAGTGCTGTGGAAAGTATTAAATGGGACTGGATCGGGGTTTTTGTTTTTTTCATTCCCCTTCTTCTCGGTCCATAATTTTCTTACTGCCGCATCTTGCATCATGTCCCTGCATTCATTAATCACAGTTTAAAAAAAAATAAAATGCAGTTAAGGCGGGAGGGGAAAATGCCTTGTGCAGAGATATTAGGTGTCTCTGGTTTGGGGCTGTGCTAGACTAACTAGCATCTGTCATGAATATAAAACCGTGCTGCTTAAATGAGGGGTACGTTTTGAGTTTTGATACAGTCTGGGGTCATTAAAGACAGACTGGTGCTGTCCAGAGTAATCAGACAGGAAGTTTTGTGGTGAGGTTCTTAACCTTTTAGGGCATGAAAAAACCACCCGTAGCTATGACCGTGTCCTGAAATAGCCCACCTCCTGCTGTGTCCCCATGAAATACGTAGCCTCAGATATTTCGGTCTGGTCGTTTTGTTACCTGGACGTGGATGAAAGAACCACAAGTAGGTTCATATGATGATGGCGCACAGGAAAATCTGTTATGATCGGGCCCAGATGGAATCTGCGGATGCTTTTCGCATTTTCCATGCTGATTTTTAGGGGAAAATCTGTGGAATTGGTTTAGATATGGTAAAATGTGGTATATGGAACTAATAGACCTAAACAAAAAGAACAAGCTGTAAAGAATGCAGGATCTGTCCATGGCCGCACATCTGCGCTCCACAGTCTCTCAGTGCTGTGGAAAGTATTAAATGGGACTGGATCGGGGTTTTTGTTTTTTTCATTCCCCTTCTTCTCGGTCCATACTTTTCTTACTGCCGCATCTTGCATCATGTCCCTGCATTCATTAATCACAGTTTTAAAAAAAATAAAATGCAGTTAAGGCGGGAGGGGAAAATGCCTTGTGCAGAGATATTAGGTGTCTCTGGTTTGGGGCTGTGCTAGACTAACTAGCATCTGTCATGAATATAAAACCGTGCTGCTTAAATGAGGGGTACGTTTTGAGTTTTGATACAGTCTGGGGTCATTAAAGACAGACTGGTGCTGTCCAGAGTAATCAGACAGGAAGTTTTGTGGTGAGGTTCTTAACCTTTTAGGGCATGAAAAAACCACCCGTAGCTATGACCGTGTCCTGAAATAGCCCACCTCCTGCTGTGTCCCCATGAAATACGTAGCCTCAGATATTTCGGTCTGGTCGTTTTGTTACCTGGACGTGGATGAAAGAACCACAAGTAGGTTCATATGATGATGGCGCACAGGAAAATCTGTTATGATCGGGCCCAGATGGAATCTGCGGATGCTTTTCGCATTTTCCATGCTGATTTTTAGGGGAAAATCTGTGGAATTGGTTTAGATATGGTAAAATGTGGTATATGGAACTAATAGACCTAAACACTTCACAGTGGATGAAAGAGTAACCAATACACCAAAATATTTGATGAATGAACACAGGAATGGAATGGAGGATATGTAGAACATAGTCAAAAATAATAATAAAAAAAATATTTTTAGAAGAAAAATAAATCTAGTACAAAAAAATGTATATAGGACCTTTAAAAGTGGCTCAAGATGCTAAGGAATATCCATGTACAATATAGTTCATAAGTTTGGACCACAGTTTCCAAAAAATAAATAAATAAATAATTAGGTATCGACTGTTTTCAACATTGAAGTAATAAAATTGTTTTAATTCTCACCAAATCAGCTTCTTTCTTATATCAGGCCTACTTCCAAAAAGCATATTTATCACTGACCACAACCTCAAACCTATACAGATGCAGTAGGCAGGGTGAATGGCTCAGTAAAGAATGAGTTAAGTGTAGGAGAGTGTTAAGAATCCAGTAAGACTTATGTTTACATTAAATCCTCATTTTCAAATGCACACGAATGTAAGACAAGCTTGTTGTTTTTTTGTCTTTATTTGTTTCTCTCTTCTTTTCCAGCGGGTCTACGGAGGAGTTTTCGTCTCAGCAGAAGAGATAAGAAGACAAATAAATCGATGTATGAATGTAAGAGAAGTGAGCAATATGACACAGCTGATGTGCCCACTTATGAAGAGGTGATGGCCTACCGCAGAAAACACGGAGACAGGCACAGACTTGTCTTGTTAGTTGGTAAGTGTAACAACTTGAATAAGAAATATTCATTCATATATATATATATATATATATATATATATATATATATATATATCATATATATGGTATATGAAAAGGTGCTTTTTGTTGTCCAAATGATGACCATCTTCATTTAAAACGTTTTAGAAATGTAAAAATACAAAGAAGGAATTTCAAAAGTTCAAAACACGCTATTTTGAGGCTACACAAACAGTGCTTTACCCACAACAGCACTCGACTGTAACCTATAAATCCTGTTCTGCTGTGGGACTCAACCTGACCCTCTGAAGACCCCAAGAGCTGACGGGACCAGTTTAGGATTTATTCATTGTTCTGACACTTCATTTGCAGCGCTTGGAACATTTTATTCCTTCTTAATATTATTCACCAAAGAATTGTTAACACTTATTTTCAAGGGAAACCGCTGTGGGGCGTCAGCTTTTGCAAAGTGAAAAAAACCCTTGAAATTATATTATATATATCATATATATGGTATATGAAAAGGTGCTTTTTGTTGTCCAAATGATGACCATCTTCATTTAAAAGTTTTTAGAAATGTAAAAATACAAAGAAGGAATTTCAAAAGTTCAAAACACGCTATTTTGAGGCTACACAAACAGTGCTTTACCCACAACAGCACTCGACTGTAACCTATAAATCCTGTTCTGCTGTGGGACTCAACCTGACCCTCTGAAGACCCCAAGAGCTGACGGGACCAGTTTAGGATTTATTCATTGTTCTGACACTTCATTTGCAGCGCTTGGAACATTTTATTCCTTCTTAATATTATTCACCAAAGAATTGTTAACACTTATTTTCAAGGGAAACCGCTGTGGGGCGTCAGCTTTTGCAAAGTGAAAAAAACCCTTGAAATTATATTAGATTTTCGAATGTCAGATTTGGTGTATGTTTGCCAGAAATTCTTGACAAAGAATATAGAGGCCAGAACAATGAATTAAGTGTTTCATAAAAGTGTAAATAAAAAGTATTTTAGATTTGTATGACAGATAGCTTGAGGGTTTCAGTCTTTCTTTTGTTTAACTTTTTTGTAATCTTGAAATGCTGCATCAACCTATTCTCATCGACCTCCTCCACTTTAAATTAAGTTCATAATTTATTTTTCCCAATGTAAAGGGTTGTTGTTGTGAACTTTTCCTCATATACTGACAAGTAATGTTGACCAGGTGTATAAAATATTTCACGTACAAATCTCTGAGAGGTAGCACAGGGTCATGGTTCACCGCAGTAGACCAGGCCGTGTGTTTGTGAATGCAACACGGCATATGGATTCCATCACAGTTTTGTTGGTGCATGTAATTAATGGGGTGTGTGTTCACATGCCTGTGTAAGTGAATGCATAAGGTGGTCTGTTTAATTAATCAAGCTTATTCTACTGTCAGGATGGCCCTCTGGTAATTTGCAACTCATACAGTCAAACTAACCCAAATATTTTCATATTTTCACCTTGTCTCAAGGTGGAGGGCAGCATCATGGATGTATCAGTCGTGACAAAACCAAGGATGCAGAAAAAGGGTCTGCTGTGTTTTCTCTCTGAACTGTTATTCTGTCCCTTGAGGTCATGCTTTAACTTTTCCTGGCCTGCACTTTTTATAATTTTTTTCCTGTCTGTCTTTATTTCATACTCTTTGTCGGTTGTTTTATTGCGTTTAATAATGCAGCCATCAATGATGCCATTTGAATCTTTTTCCCCTGACTGGAGCAAAAACATCAACATTATTATAACAAGGTATGCATATAGGTATGATTATCTGACAAATATCTACGTCATATGATGGGAAAAAGGTTTATATTAATTTAAAGGAAATCATTGAGAAGTCTTTAGTATTATTCCCCTTTGCTTTCTCTCACACGACTGACCCACGGTTTGCGGTTCGGTTTCAAACGACTTTCCAGGCGAATCAAGATCTTATCTGTTTGGATACATATTAATCGAGCAGCCAAAGTCAGCACGTTTAACATATGTGCAGCTTCGCAAGCCCACCGTAGTGTTTTAACTGAAACCTGATTATTTAACATAGCAAATGATCTGTTTTTTGTACATGTTTGAGTTAAGATTGAAGAGATTTCAGTTGATAAAGTGGTAGTTCGGAACCAGACAGAATAACGGTGGAACAGAAGTATGACCATTGAGGAAAATTATGATCTAAAGGAGCTGTCAGTTCAAACGATGGATCAGATTCTTTATTTCCTTTTATATCAGAATTTTCATTCTCTTTCCAAACATCTCTGTCTGGGCTTTTATAATTGAACATTACAATTTGGGCTGCAATGTGTTGTTTCTTCCTAGAACTATCAAGTATAATTTTTACACATTTGAGCAGTTGGCAGGGTCCTGTAAAAGTAGCATAGTGCCCAGTCTCTCCAAAGGCTTAAAATCTCGTCAAAATATATTTAAATTGTGAACTTATTACACATATAAATGATAAGAAAGTTTATTTATCGGACACACTTGGTGGAATATGTTGATGCTGATAATACTGTATGAGGACAGTGTTTTAAGTGGTGTTGAGAGAAGGTTGGACTGCGGCCCCCCCACGTTCATTCAGCCTAGCAGCTACTCCGGGTTAACTGCATCTGCTCCGCGCTTGGCCTGGAAGTTATTAAGCCTTTCGTATTCTCCCCTAATGAGTGCCTTAATGACTACTGACACTTTTACGGCTGCTGCAACCTGCCCCTGTGAGCGCGCACATACACTTGGATTGAAAAACGATTACTCAAATGTGTTATTTTATTGGGGCTGTTGAAGAGTAAAGGGCTAGTTTTTGTTTGGGTCAATAAAGCATGACAATGAACAGAATAATCAGGAAAAAAGTTGGTTAACTTCTCTGACGCATCCCATTTTGAAAGCTGTTTAGACTGTAGGGGTCTGCCTGGCTGTTCAGTGCTTCAACTCGGACTTCAAGTTTATGCTGTTTGTGGCTTTTTGGACACAAGCGGCTATACATAAGAGAGAGGGCGAGCCGCTGCAGAGATGAGTGATTGAGGGCTTTAAACTCATTTAGTGCACAAGATGAGTGAATAGAATGGCCAAGGGACTACGGACCATCCGTCTTCGATTTGACAAGGTTTTTATGTGGGCCTGGAAGCAGGCGGACAGGGCCTAGTGGGGTCTGGAGATTAACATCCCCTGAAAATAAAGCCTGTTTGAGTTTGTGGGTCCTTTTAAGGGGAAGAGGAGCGTTTGCATATGAAATATGGCTGGTTGGAAACATGTATTGCGGTCTACTTTTTTCCTTTTCCACCTATATGCATACACACATAAACATGGAGTTACATATGGCTCTCAAACAGGAGCTCCACATTACTCAGTGACCCTAAAACACATGAAATAATCTCCTGTTTCCTCACCGTAATAAATCAGCATCTTACTCTTCTACTCGATCTCAGTGGAATAAGGAAAACGTTTTGCACCGTCATGGGCTTCTCATGAAGTCATGTGTGTATTGGAAAGTGTATGATGCATCAAATGAAAATGTGTATTCTCCCAGTGAGTAGAAAAAAAACTCTGTTTTGTGTTCTATAACACATAGATTTTGATTTGTGCATGTCTCATAGCAATCATTAGCGGCTAATAGAATAACCATGCTTGACTCTCCACATTATACAGTGTAAATCTTGGCCTGACTAAATTAAATTTGTGATCCAAGTTCTTTTTGTATACACTACCTATCAAAGGTTTGGGGTCAGCAAGATCAGCTTATGCTCACCAAGGCAGCATCTATTTGATCAAAAATACAGGGAAATGTTTTTTTTTATTGTGAAAATTGCAATTTAAAATGACTGTTTTCTGTGTCAAATGATCCTTGAGAAATCAGTCTAATAGGCTGATTCGGTGCTCAAGAAAATGTATTTTTATTATCAATATTGAAAACACTTGTATTGCTTAATATTTTTGTGGAAACTGATCAATTTTTTCAGGATTCTTTAATGAATATGAATTTCAAAAGAACAGCATTTATTTGACATAGAAATCCTTTGTAACCATGTTAAAGTCTTTAAAAGTATTAATGTCTTACCCAAACTTTTGGACAGTAGTGTATTTTTAATAAAACATATATATATATATATATATATTTTTTTTTTTTTTTTTTTTTGACAAAAATAGAAACAATACAATAAAAAAAAAAGAGCAGCATGCTAAAATAAAATCTAAGCAAGATATTAATGGACTTTGTTTCTGTCTCTCTCTGTTTGCTTATTTAGGTCCTTCTGGTGTTGGTTTGAATGAGCTAAAAAGGAAATTGTTGATATCCGATCCACAACATTTTAGTATCACCATCCCACGTAAGTCCTACCGTGTGCATGTGCGTGACAAAGTATGAGACTGATTTTGTTTTTTTTTTGGGTCACAGTACAAAAAAGTAGATTAACTTTGTGACAATGACTCTCTCACCTCATCAGACTTTCACAGCTCTACTTGATACATTCCTCTGTCCCCAGCAGCAGCACCCATGACATAGCCTTCACTCCCTCCAGCATCCAGAAACACATGATCCAGGGAAATACACCAGAGCAGTTATTTTTGGGACACATAAATATGCCTGCAATTTATGTATTTAAGCAGGCTGATGCTGTGGAGAAAATTCATATTTTGAGGCAGGAAAGTGAGAGACAGAGCTTGAAATTTTGAAGGAGTTGGAGACAGTGGCCAGAAATCCCATGACTGTTGATATAACAGTGGGATGTTTGTTACATTCGAGTTTGGCTTTAATAGATGTGTCTGATTCAAGCTCTGACACTTTAAAATACCACTGGTATTAAAATCCCATCCAAAGAGTTTTGCCTTAATGCTGCCTAATTGCTCACAAATGTGACCCCTGCATTAGTCTGTATTATGTAGCCCGGCTTCCCTCAGACCTTACGGAGAATCTAGATTAAAGAAATGGATTCTTGGAAAGTGACTGTTTTGAAAATGCTTTTTGGTCATCGTTCCCCTTTTATTTCAATCCTGCCAGCTCTAACTCTCCTTTTTAATATGGAGTGATTAAACATTAAATCTTTTTTGTTTAAATTCTCTAAAGAAGACCAACGTGAACAATTGCTTCACATTTCCAACAATTGGATCTTTTAAAATGCAAACCATTTGTGGCAGCAACACTAGTGCGATTGTAGAATATAATTAGTTGGGAGCACTTGAACATTTTTTTCTCCTCTCCAGCCTTTACTGCTATTTTCCATGATCTTAGAATGAATTTCAAATTCTTTTGCCACACCGAAAACATTTCTTATGCCACAGAGCTAATGCCAGATGAAATATATTATATTTCTTTCAGCAGTGCAAGGGAATAGCCTTTTCCTTTGTTTTGTGAGCACCAGCAGTTGGAGGTATAATAACATGTTATCTTATGTCTGTGATCGGCTGTCATCATGAGAGGGGGATGCCTCTTCATCAAATATATGATGGGTTGAGGGCAACTAATAATTTACTCCCATCCCATCCAAACCATACTTTCTCCCTCGTCTCTCTCTGTCTTTATCTATAGGAATAGGTGTCCGCTTACAAACTAAATGAGGAAATTAGACAGTCGCCGGTCCATTCTTTTTACGACCAATTGTACACTACTGTTCAAAAGTTTGAGGACTAAGGTTTTTGTCTGGTTTTTTTTTTTTTTTTTTTGCTCTGATGCTTACCAAAGCTGCATTTATTTGATTAAAAAATACAGCATATAGTAATATTGGAAAAATAATATTGCAAGTGTCATGGTCATTCAAAAATTATTCTAATATGCTGATTTGGTGCTCAAGGAACATGGTTTATTATTATTACAGTTGAGAATGATTGTTCTGATTAATATTTTTGTGGCAAACCATGATACCCTTTTTTCAGGATTCTTTGAATAGAAAGTTCAAAGAACAGCATTTATTTATTTATTTTTTAATATTATAAATGTCGGTACCCTTTACCATTATTTTTTATCTATTTAATTTATTCTTGCTGAATGAAAGTATTAGTTTCTTTTAAAAAAAATTATTACAAAACTTCTGAACTATAATGTGTTTATATATTTAAAAAATAAAGGAAAATTACCCATACATGTCATACATGATAAATAGATCGAGCAATAGAGCCCATTCAATAGGGGCCTTGAAAAAGCAGAAGGAAAAAATCAGGGAAGAAAAAACCTGGAACAAGGCGAGTTGGAATGGTGATAAAGTTTAATAGTTTGTTTTGGAGCTGCTGGCGGCTTGCAGACGATTTGTCGGAGGTGTGTTCTACAGTGACCTTTGACCTCCCCGGCACTCGTTAAACACACCGCTGTGTCTCTCTGCACGGCAAACTCTGACCCTGGCTGTGCCCGGCGGAGCCGTGCTGGCTGGACTGGCACGCGCCATCTGATTTAAAGACAGGAGTTTATAACCAGCTTAAAGCAGGAACGGGGCTAATGAGGGACAGAGTAAACTCAGTGCTGGTGCTGTACAGTGTGCTCCTGGGGCTTTACAAGCAGCGTTATTCTCGCACTGCCCTTTAGAAGCCTCCTGGTGAGGTGAGGTGAGCCAGACCTTGGAGAGGTGATTTACTTAATTTTAAATAAAATTAAGTGGAAAATAAAGTGCCCATGGGAAACTCCCTTTAATCAAGGAAATGTCTGTAATGAACATTTCTTCACATGTTCTTCTTGAATCATCTTCAAACATTAAAGGGGTCATATGATGCGATTTCAAGGTTTCCTTTCTCTTTGGAGTGTTACAAGCTGATTATCAAAGTTAAGACTCTGCCACGCCCCCCTAAAACGTCTCGTTCTAACACGCCCCCACATATCTACCTCACTATGTGGAAATATTTGCATAATGCCGCCCAAATGTTCAAGCAAAGGCGTCGTTTCATTAACCACAGTTAGTGTTGAAGCAGCCATATCAGGGAGACGCTGTGTGTTTCTTTATTCCACCACTGTGCTCTAAGAAACCCTGTTGGGAGTCCACTGTTTTCTTTCAGTTAGGGACACCATATCTAATGCCACTTAGGGCTGGGTAAAAATATTGTTTTTCCGATTAATTGTAATCTTCATAATCATGTTCTTTGAATAATCCCAGTATTGATTGTTAAAATCCTATGATTGAGCTTTTACTTGAATCCCTTTTTTTTACTGGCTTTGTGAAAATGTAATGTATTTGTAAATCGCCTCCTGTACTGTACCTGTACTGTCCTCATTGTTCTTGTGAGCTGCATGTAAAAGATACTGTATAGTGTGACCAGTGTAGTTCAATTCAGTGTAGCCCAATTCCCAATACAATTGACTCTTTCGAGCCAGTTCTTTTAATTCTGTTTTACTGTTCGGTTTGCAATTGATTTAAGATATCCAGTTCTAATGTCATTATATTTATGTTAAAATTAGAGTTTTCTGAAGCTATACTAGAGCTTTATTTCTCCGGTAATGTGGATGTGCTACAGTTGTGGCTTGTGTTTTGTTAAAGCTGGAATACACTACAACTTTTGCCCAGATTTACAGTCTTGCCAAGTCAATTTTATGAGGTGATTTTAAGACATATAGTGCAGTTTTTCTGTGTAACCATTTACAAAGTCGACAAATGCATGGTCAACTGTTTCAAAATCTGTTCAGATTTGAAGTCATGCATCATATTCTATTCGATCATTAAGTGTGAAACTACACAAAACCATCTTGAGAAAAACCTCTGCTCACATGTAAGATTTCCAACATTTAAAATGGCTTTTCTCTTCACTTTGCCTTATCTTTCACAGATACCTCTCGATCAAAGAGACATCAGGAAAGTGATGGAGTGGAGTATCATTTTATCTCCAAACATCTTTTTGAGGCAGATATTCAGAACTGCAAGTAAGTTACCCTCCAACACAATCTTTCTTAGTCTCGCTTAGATTGAAACACACTAGTGTGTATTATTTGGAACGAGCATATGAACATTACTGCTGTGATTTGGATTGGGGTTATGAACGTTTACCGTGGAGATCAAATAGTCAGTATTAATCATTGAAGTTTAGTGGACCGCTTCCTTTATTCTCAGGATTGTAATTATGTCAACCGAAACCCTGACACAAACACTCCACAGTGGAAGAAATATAAATCTGAGAGACTGAGCCTCCATGGCCAGTTAGTATTCAACACATCGTCCGGAGCCCTGACTGAACTCAAGTAAATCAGCACCCCAGTCAAAACACTGCACAACAATTTTCACTGATGTCGTCTGTCTCAGATGCTATGGCAAACATTCACCAGCTCTGCCTTTCGGCTGCCCACTATTCTTTCATTTTTCCACTCCATTTCCTTCAAGCAAATTGTGTGTGCGAGTGTGTGCTACTTGTGTAGCAGCATGATGTGGGCTCAGATCCCTTCTCTGTAAGCGAGAGTGAAAGGGTGTTGACAGGTGGTCTGTTTCTGTGTGTGTGCTCAAGAGAGGGGGGGATCAGACTCCTTTTACCCGGTGGTTCGTAAGCTCCGATTTGTATGGATAGCCTGGTGATGGATGTTTTTCTGCAGCCCCTCATCAGAGGATAAAACAACACAACAGGAACGCATATAGAATGTCACCTCGCCAGCAAACCAGGCATTTTAACTGCCATGTGGTGGAAAAAACAAGCAGTGGCTTGTTCTGTGGTGGAATGAACATCAAAATGAGTAAACCACAATTATCAAGATCGAGCAGGTGGCCACAAGGGACTGCAACAGGGCTGGGAAGACAACATTTTTTTCTCCTTCTGTCAGCATTTTTTCTTCCATTTTTAAAAAATCTGTCTGGACCTATTCATTTATTTAAAAATACATTAAACGTGTAGCTCACAGATACAAAAACTTTTATCAAATTTTTTATTGTAATTTTCAGTAAAAAATCATTAATGTTTTAATTAATTAATTAATATTTTATTATAATAATTATATGAATAATTTCATTAAAAATAAGTCTTTATTACATAGTTGCATATGTGATCATTACTTAGGAAAACAATTTTCTGTAAAATGTTAAAATACTTAAACAAAACTGTTTACATTAGAAATATATTTGTATTTTTTCATAATGTCTTAAGATTTGTACACTCACATGTGTTCAAAATTCAAGGAAATTATATTTTGATTGGTTACACCATATGACATTTTTAAAGTCATTAAATTTGAACTTTTCTTGAAAATGGTATGAACGATTTTGAGAACTATATGAAACCAATGAATGAAAATGTTAGGGAAAACCATGTGGAACCAACATATGAAAATACGTTATTATATTTTAATTGATTACACCACATGACATTTTGGACTCTTTCAATTTTCTGAAAATGCTTTTGAAATCCATATGAAACCAATATGAATATATTTCTAGGAACATTGTAAACCAGACAGATATATTTGACCCATTGTTCATTATTCTGCCTTCCAGTGAGAAAACGGCCATTCTCATGTGCAAACATGACATTCTTGTTCCCAAGGAAAACCCTACTCGGGGCTAAAAACAGTGTTTAAATGAACCCAAAAAACACAGAAGCAGCCTCCACCCTGCCATCCAAAACATGCACCGCATCATGACAACAAACGCCACGACACATAAGTCCTGTTTGGGCACATCTGCCTTCAAATTAAAGTTTAGTCACTTTGGGAATTCCGGGTAACCCTACATGTCACATTAACACCAGCAAACCACCTCTTAGCACCCAACTTAGCTCACCATTCAAATTGCCTTCAATGAAAGAGTGTACAGACTTTTAAAACATATCTAACAGGAGAAGAGTGGCAGGGAGTCACGTTAGCTTCTAAAAATGATTGGCCAATCACAGGTTGCTGTTAGACAGTGTGGGCCCAAAAGTGTGAACGCATTTATTGTTTTCACTTCAAAGACTTGTTGACATTTGGATTGATACTTAGGGAAAAATAAAGAAGCCTGTACATACAGTATAAAGAACATTTCAGTAGTGGTGATTTTAGTGGTCTGTGTTGCATAACCAAATATTCATGGAATATTACGACACCGTGCTGTCGTAAGACTCTTTCGTTCTTCCGGAATACTTTCCATATCCTTCCACATTTCTTGCTAATACGAGTGTCCTATAAATAAACGCCGGTGTACTGTGACGCTGATCAGGAAAAAAAATCTAATGATCGGATTGAAAGAGAGGCAGATTAAATAGTGGAAAAGTGTTTGTTTGTCTTTGTCTTCTCGGGAAGTCCACTTACTCTTGCTTTTGGCATTCAAGCCTGCCTGTGCTGCGAGGAAACAGGTGTTACTGATTTAAACTGTAACATAGAAGATTATATAAAAGAACCTTGTGTCAGACTGTCTGGAATTGCCATGTGGGGAAGAATGCGAGTGATGGTGAACTCACCGTACATGTCTAAGCAGCCTTTTACACTGAAAGCATCAGGACAGGCTGAAAGTAAATAATGGGTTATGAGTTTCCTGTCATTATCCTGTCCATTGGCTTCTCTTTGTATTCTAGTGTGGGGTCACGTAGACTCATGGGCATTGCTTTTGCATTTAGAGCCATCAATCATTACATCAAACCTCTCCTGTTCTTTCTGTCTTTTCCTATGCCTCAGATTCATTGAACATGGAGAGTATAAGGGAAACTACTATGGGACGAGCTTCGACTCTGTACATTCAGTTCTTTCTAAGAACAAGGTGTGCCTTCTAGACGTACAGCCACATGTGAGTAACTCCATTCCTCATATACACATTCTACCTCTCCATTTTACCTCCCTCTGCGTCACTTCATTCTTCAGTCTCTGTTCCAGATTTATTTTCCCCCTTTCACAGGTGTGACATTCCACACTATTCCTCCTGGATCTTTTCTGAGATCAGTGTGGTGTGTGAGTGTTTGTAAGTTTGCACTTTTCCTTTTGGTCTTCAGGTCAGGCAGGAGATTTAATGTTATCTCTATTAATTGTCACACGTTTGAAGATTTCCTTAGGCTTCGTGTCAGTGTGAGAGAGTAGTGCAGGAAAAAATTATTTAATGGGTTGAGTTTTCGCAGAACTCTTATCAGTGTCCCCAGTGAAGCCAGCGAAAGACCTCTGTTGCCTCTGCCTCAGACATCTTACTTTGATGGTTTAAGCCTGGCTTCTCTCTAGGAGTATTGAGAGAGAGAATGAACCAATGGCATGGTTAAAACTTAAGTGGCAAAACATAACTAGTGAAGCATCAAAACGCGAGAATGATTCTTCTGATTTATAACATTGAGCTCAAACAGTAATTGAAGATGGATAGTGTATTTCTGTTATCAATGACTCGCTGTTGAGGCTTGTGCTGCCTGTCTGTGTGAAAGACTTTCATGGAGAAATCAAATCAAATGAGCGTAACGGCACGCATAAAGAAACTCACAGAACAAACATACTGAGGTGAAAATTCAAAATATTTAGTTTATTGGTGACATGATGTAGTTAACATACCATTACAAGAGAGATATTGAGCTGAATGTTAGAATGAGTACATTACCAGTATAAATGTATTAGAATGAGTACATTATTATTTATGTGCTTACAAACAAGATGCAAACAATCAGAATGTACCTGGTGGGGAGTGCCCAATGGAAACCTGAAACCTAGGCTATATTGTGGTACAGTTATGGAGGCCCTTCATAATTCTGAAGTCAACTTCCTGCTCTGCCTACTGTATATTTAGAAATGGCCCTATAATATGCAGTGTTTAATAAACAGCTGTTATACTAAATTCTGCTGAGGTGCAATTTAATGCAGACCTGTATCATGATATGTATCATATTGTGGCCTTTTTATCGGGATATGTATCATATCGTGACTTTGCTGCCGATACACAGCCCTAGTGGCAAGTCTGCAATACCTGGAGAGAGCTGTATCTGTTAGCATTCCCATTGATCTCAATGGCGCATACACCTTCAGTGAAGAAAGACATTTGTGAAAATTAAATTAAATAAAAAATCTTTACTCATTTCAAAGATGTTGTTCCAAATCCTCATGTTGTTATTTTAGCCCACGGAATACAAAAATGACCATGGCTATCAAACTCAAAAAAAAAAAAAAAAAAAAAAAAGTTTTAAGTATTAAATTTGGCCTATACAATTTATACATTATTCTTATTAAGTGCATTATATTCTCATTCTTATGAAGCCTTATGATAGCTTTGTATGATCAGGAGACTGAATTTACTACTAATCTCCAGCATAGCTCTCCAATCTCAGTTCAGACTTGTTTTGCAAGATGGAACCAGAAAAAAACTTACAATTTTAAGAATATAGAGTTATGTATATGCAAAATTAAGAAATGTTTTCATCAAATTGAAGCATAAAGCTGATTTGGCAATAATCTTTATATATGTATCATATGACTTCAAAACATTGTGGACTACTTTTGTGAACATTTTATGTTGCTTTTTTGACATTTTGGAGCTTAACAGCCCATGGCCACTTTTTGCTTTTGTTTGCTTTTGTTCGCAACAGTAAATGACATTGACATGTTTACATTTTGAAAGAGTGATCCCTTTAAATGTACAGTGGCAAAAACCTTTTTAATTATAGGGCTAGAAAAAGGGTGGAAATTTTGGTGATTTTCCAAACGAGATCATAGCTATTGTGGAAAAATGCTACAAAACTTTACAATATGCTTTAAAGCTAATCATTAATTATCTAACGAAAAATGTGGTAAAGTTCAGTGGTCTGATTGTTTTGAAGATTTCTTCAGGATCTCGACTACCTGAAGTGTAATGTGTCTGACCAAAGTGCTTTATTTTTACTCATGGAGTCAGATCAGTTGAGCTCAGTGTGCATCAGCTGCTCTGTTTTCTGTCAAAATGTAACTGTGACTAGCCGTAATAATGTACAGAAGTATCAGTGTCCGACTAAATCAGATGACATGAGTGATGCTGCTTTAATGACTGTGGTTCACCCTGCTCTCTTTTTTCACATTCTTTCTCCATCAGACACTAAAGCATCTTCGCACAGCCGAGTTTAAGCCCTATGTTGTGTTTGTGAAACCTCCATCCATCGAGCGTTTGAGCGAGACCAGGAAGAACGCAAAAGTCATCTCAGGCAAAGACGATAAGAACTCATCCAAACCCTTCTCGGTAATAGACACCAAACACAGCTTTGACTTCAATCTGTCCATCTATCATTCTCTCTCATCCTTGATGTGATCTCTTTTCTCTCTCAATAGGTTGTTGTGGGTTTTAGGTCATGTTCACTGAATTTTCATTCCACTATCTCACATAGTTTTTGGTGAAATAAGAAATAGATTTAATCACTTCCTGGCAACATTCACATCATTTATAATAGTCATTTTCCTTTTGGACCTAGCAAATATATCCTGGGTTAGTGCTTAAATGTGTGTGTGTGCATCTCATGTGTGTTTATGTGTAACTGGTCCCCTTAGCGGCAACCTGATATGAGACCCGTGAGCTCACACTACACCTGTATGACTGCACTCAAAGAAAACACATGCAATCAATTAGCATGTACACCAGACCCTTACCCAGTCCTGCCGTTAGTTTGCACTATGTGAGTGTGCGATGTGGCGTGAATATGCGAGGTATCTAATGACTTTCCCAGAGTTCAGCTCTTGTCTATGTATCTCGCTGTGAGTCTGCACAGGGGACAAGTGTGCTTGCTACTGCATAAGTGACCCCAGGAACCCGACTCCACCACATGCTGAGATGGCGTGATGCCGATTGTTACTGCAGAGACATTCTGTGTCAAATGCAGTTAGGAGTTCAAAACATGTGCTCACCTGTCAACCTAGATGTACTTTTTTTCGTCTTTTGCACAACACGGATCGGCAATAGTAGCTCATGGCAATTTTGCACATTAATTCCTATACTGGATGCTAATCATTTTTTCACAGCAGGTTTGGTCTGTTTATCCATTATGATTTCATAGAAGCAGCTGCTAAAACATAAATGACTTCAGACACACGTGCACCCACAATATTGTCTGTCTGAGTTCATCTAGGCTGCAGTGCGACACACAAACATTATGGTTTTGTTTTGTTTTTTCTGCTGTATGTATTGATATAAAGAATTGATATATATTGATATAAAGAATTACAGGAGTTTTCACCAGATGACTTGAATAGCTATATTTGGGAAGAATTTTGATGGTGGTGATTTTGTTGGGGAGTGCATATGCATACAAAAAAAAAACATACAAACAAAAATTATAAAAAATATAGATTTTTATTTGAGTGCAAATCATTGTTTTAGGGTTAAACAATATGGGAAAATGTGAAATATTTAGATGTTTGCACTTTGGAACTCTTTACAGAAATCAACTGAAACCTCTTTCAGTAACCAGTTTTTAAAAAAGATTTCTTTCCACGAGCTTTCAGAGGCCTTGTTCCCACTGTTTTTGAGGGTGGAATATGATTATTTTCAATATGACTTTCAAGTATAAGAAATATGTTGCAAGAGTACTGTTGTACTGTAAAATAAAGAGCATTTAATATAACGGTAATAATAATAAAATTGCATTTTTATTCAAGTTTGTCTTAATTTCCTCATTTTCAAACATTAAACTATCAAGCATTTATTTTCGCGCTTTGCCAACAAGAAATATATGCATTGCCAGTTTCAAAGGTGAAGTAGCACACTGTTAATTTACACACATGCTGCTCAACTTTGAGACACTGAATCTCTGTATTATGAGCTACTTGCTTGTTAATGAACCGTGCCGAGCTTCACTCTTGATGTCGGCAGCACACATTTATTAAATTAAATTGCAGCCTTCGTGATTTGCCATCGTGTTAAGCCATATCCCCATATCCATTTTATTTTGACATATTGTGCAGCCCTAATACACATGCTCACAAGTTTATATTAGAAGTATATTTCATTATTCTTATTTCAACCACTTTGAAACTGAATAGATGCTGGTCACCTTAATTCAAACCACTGAATGTGTGATTATTAGACCACGCCATACTCCCCAAAGTTTTAAATTCCCAGAAAGCTCAAGAATTATGCCATCGTCAGTGGGAATGTTGCCCTGGCTATCTCTGTTGTAAGAGCAACTGTACCAAAGGCTGTCCACACAATCCACAACAACGTCTGCCTGCTTTCAACAGGTCACTGTGGGTATTAGTAAGGGGGGAAAAAAGCTTCTTAGCTGGCAACACTTAGCAAAAATGCATTATTGACCCTGACAGTGTTAAAGGCACTCAGATTCAGCCTATTGTAGGTACGTAAGAAAAATTGTGCTTGATGAAATGTCACAGACATATTTTATCCAGGACTTAGTATTTCTTTCCCAGAGAGACTGTTATAGCCATGAATTTGAGTGCTGTCGGCTCCGTGCAAGAAAACAGGCATCCCTTTGTTTCTGTGAATCCAGTCTTCCACTCTATTGTTCTCCCTTTTAGTATTGCTTGTATAACATTAATGTGTAAAAGATCAAAATATCACTCATTCTCTTTTTAGGAGTAGCAAAAAAAAAGTTTCATAAAAATGTCATCAGAGGTGGAAGAGTAGAGGGTTTCATCGTCTGGCATTAAATCGTTATAATGAGGAGTGGAAACATAAGCTAAAATTGGAGGATGTTGTTGTTGGTTTTTTTTTCTTTTTCTTTTTTTGTCCTTTGCTCGGTGAAAGTCAGCCCAGTCCACAGATGAAGTGCCTTTACTTTGGGAATATAAAAACAGGGACCACTTGAAGACCCAGAAATGTCCTTTTTGAACTGGTTTAATGATAAGGGCAGGTGCACTTTATATGATCCAATAAAAATCTATTTTTTGGCAAGGATTGAGAGATAAGCAGAATGACTGTGGAGGGAGCTTAGTACTCAAGAAATTCTTCTATTTTTGAGGAGGGAAGACCCGGACGTTGAGTGAGAAAGCGCATTAGAGCCTTTGGGAAATAAACAGTCGGAAAGAAATGCAGAGGAAAAATAGATTTAAACCCTTGAAACTGATCAGATTTGGTAATAGCACTCCCCTGGAGGCACAACATCTGTTATGCCTCAATTAGCATGAGGTTTTTATTTGATGACAGAATGAAGAAAAAATATGTTCAGACCTTGGGCCAAACCTTTGACTATTTAGGCCAAACACAAGCTAATCCACCACGCTGAACCATGCAGAGTTTTATTAAAGCCATGTCTTGGTCAATGAACTGTGACTTTTGATGCGTTCTGCCAATAACTGTCAGATAGAGAGACTGCTGTAATTTTCAGAATGCCAGCAGCTCTGTGACCCAAATGAAACTGAAATGTTGACTAAATCTCAACTCTTGATCAAGAAAGAAGGACAGGGAGAGATGGGAAGGCTTCAACAGAGAGTGGGAGGGGAAGTTGCCGTCTAACAATGGCCATGCACCATGGCTTCGCTAAGCTTGCCACTGTCTTGTCTGCTAATGCCAAATTTCAACATTTCCATACTTTCTATGTACTTAATAGCTTCTCTGCACAATTTAAAACTTTTTAAATCTGGCCAAAAGCTTCTGATTTAGAGTGGCAATATGTTTTATAGCATCATATCGCTCTCAGTATGGGTCCCATGTTTATGTGTTGTAAAAGTTGAGTCTATATTGGTAAAGCCACACAAACCCTGCCATGTTCTCTGAGACTGGCACCAAATACCACGATTGCCCACATAAACACTTATTTAGGACCCACAAGCCCAGAAAGGTCAAAGGCCATGTTAGGAAGTCCATAACTAGCCTGTACCAAGACTGCAATGTCATGAAAAGAGTACTTAGTGGTAGGAGGTTGATGCGTTTGTTATAAAGTATGTCTGATTTTAGCCTGTTGTATTTTTACAGTTTTTCAATGATGTCAGTTTGTTTTGAATGGTAAAAATATTTAATGAATAATGACTGTTGATCGTTTTATTGGGCGTTTAAACGCCCATGCCAGGGTATAAAATTGTGGTCCGTTTATTCACGCCACTGTTCCTGTGATCAAAACCACTGGAGATCCAGACCTCAAACTATAACTCTAACTGTGCACCACCTCTGTAGAACATTAAATATCAGTTTATAGTTTTATCTTTTATCACATGTAGATATTTTTGCATTTCTGCATCTAAAGCAGTTTTATTGTTAAAAAAGAATAGTTTTTAATTAAGTCGATGTTGAGGGCATCTATGAAAGTCTTTTTTGGAAGCTGGTTTTCAGACTAGTTTGGGAAAGTGTTTTGGACTTTTTTGGGGGGCCATATTTCATGTGTTTAAAAAGAACTTTGACTGAATGTGTTTGTTGTTTAGGAGGAGGACTTCCAGGAGATGATCAGTGCTGCTCAGATGATGGAAAACCAGTATGGTCACCTCTTTGAAAAGGTCATCGTGAACGATGACCTCACGATTGCCTTCAACGAGCTCAAGCAGACGCTCAGGAAAGTGGAGACAGATACTCAGTGGGTGCCCGTAAGCTGGACTCATTCCTGAGTGGTGGCACAAAACAGGACAAAAGGAACAAGGCATCAAATTTGGGGGGGGGGGGGG
>NW_015505550.1:675972-684444 GCF_001515645.1 Sinocyclocheilus grahami
AAGAGGAAAAAGAGAAAAGGGGCAAGTGGGGGGGGGGGGGGGGGACTTTAAGAGCTGTGAAAGATTTTGTTTTATTGTGTATTTTATTTTTGGCTGTAGATGGTGATGGAAAATATTTTAGTTTTCTTGATACATCTGAAGTGGTTGATCTATTCTCGGGAGACTAAAGTGGAAGCGTATAGGTTTGTTTTTGTTTTGTCATGGTGGATATAGCTGAACTGGTGTAACTGCACTCAAAGTCAGCAAACGTCTGATTGGTTAGCAGCCGCTGAGATAGTGTTTCAGACTGCCAATCAATTGGTCTGGTGGTGTTGACCACTCCTTGGTATATTTTTAACATTAGTTTATAGAAACCAAAGGGATGGTTGTTATTTTTCTGTGCTCAAAGTACACATTTTTGTATTTCAGAACTTAGCACACCGTACTCCATTGGCCTGTTACTCTGCAGCTAGTTTAATCAGCACAGCATTAACCATATACATAGGGGAGGTCATGTGATGTTCAGTGGGCCCAAAGTGATTTTATTTAAATAGAAAATTAATATATTTTGATATTCTTTGGACTGTTACTTTTTTAGCCCATTCCCTATTGAGATTTTTTAATTAAAATCAGAGCTGTGAGGATTTATTTAGCCTTTTTAGTAAGTGCTCTTGGCTGATCCAAGTCTCAGGGTCCTTGTAGACAGAACTTTTATTAATGTACAGTATAACCCGATGTGTGCAGAAGCTTACAACTTTGTTTCATTTTCATCTCTCTGTTTTTCCTCTATCCCCTTTTCTTTACATTTTCCTTTATTGCCCAGTCCACAAGGACTAGCTGTTGTTGAGGGCAGGCATTTGGAAAGAACATATGAGGGAATGTACTCAGTCTGAGCTGATTAGTCAAGAGTCTTGGAAGTCTAACAGCAGCACTTCCACAATTGAATCTCTTTGAAATTTATGTGAAATGGTAACCTCAAATGTTACAAGGCATTTCAGACAAGATTAATTCACTCAAAAATGAAAATTCTGTCATAATTCAGTTCTATTGTATAGCTTGAATATAGAACATAAGTCATGCAGACTAATGGTACTTTATTATTTTTGGTGCCCAACTTAATGGATTTGTAACCACCAGTGATGCTCTGAAATTTCAGCAACCCAAGATATTTGGCCGAAACGGGAAAAAAATCGGTTCTATCGTAAACAGTCTTAAAAAAAATGTAATTAGCGCTTCTCAGATGATGCAGTTTGACTGTCTGTTTTGTGCACATAACGTGGAAAAGTACAGCAGAGTAAACATGTCAGAAGTTTGGACACATTTCAACGTGAGAAAAATGAAAGCTAAAGTAGCAGAATGTAAAATTAGTTTGAAATATCAAGAGGTGGCTCATTACCTAAGACTATGACTGCTTTAATTTATCATCTAAGAACATTGCACCCTGAAGTTACCCAAATTTATTTACCCAACCTTTATTTTCGTTTTTTGACTAAATGACTAAATTAACTTTGTTTTTCTGTATTATTGTTAAAAATAATTTTGGTGCATCACTAGTAACAACATGAGGGTGTGTAAATGTTGACAGAATCATCATTTATTGAATGAACTGGGTGAGGTCTTTTCAGACAAAGGGATAAAGATATGTCACTAGATGCATGCTTTTGTTGTCATTTTGTTCATTTAACACATTGGTTTACAGTCAAGCAGTGTCAGTCTCTCACTGTGTACTGTTACTGTATTTTAGTTTAGTCCTACGGTCCACTTAAATACAAATCAAAATCAAGGTGCAATGTTTATTTGATTCACTGTTATGTTTGTCCTTGCCTTGTTTTTCATATATTTCTGTTTTGTGTTTTTCGTACTTAACTATACACAACAAATTCAAAACTGTTATTAAATGAAATATGCAAAGTGAATATTGAATCCGGTATTTTAGTAATATAGCTCTGTCTGGTTGTCTGTCCTCTGCCAAATGGTCTCAAATTAATTTTGTGGAAGCCTCTTCTGAACGACAATTCATGTATCTGTATTGTTTCATTCTGTCGATGAACATGAGTTTACAGCCTGTGCTGATACGAAACATCTCCTCCTCCAAATGGACATTAAATATGTCAATCAGTTATGTTCTGTACACTTCTTATTCAAAGGGTTGTGAAGAGAGAGGTGTTCCTAACCTGTGTTTCCTTTAATAGTTAATTCACATCAGCATTTTCAGGTCTTCAGACACAAAGGGCCAGTGAGACAGACTCATCGCTCAGGACTCGCTCACTACGGAGATCTCACTGTCTGATGAAATGCCAAAACAAACCAGCAGCCAGCACAGCGACCCATAATCCTCCAGCTCCGTGTCCATCACGCAGTCCTGCCGCTGCCGCTTAGAGCTGATAGTGAGGTGATTGAATGTGATGGATGACATGAGACAGGAAGATGAACGGGGTTTAAGTGTAGCTGGCCAGGAAGAGGTAACAATCATTTTCAAGATTGTTAGAAGCCTAATTCATGTGTCACTAATTTCTTTGTGTCTTCCCCTTGTTTTTTAGCATTAGTAAAGGGAGAGTTCACCCAAATTACTCACTCACTTCTGTGGAATGCAAAAGGTGATTTTTTAAATTATTTTTTTAAGTTTATCTTGTCTCCAAAACCACGAATTGACCAATAAATAACCATAAAAGTGGTCTATATGATTTGTGCGCTGTTTACCAATTGTTCTAAAGAAATGCAAGTAATTTTTTTTATTTTTTAATAGAAATAGTGATCTCTGATTCATAACTGTTCTTTTGAGTTGAATCGTCTTAATGAATCAGTTCACCAGATTCACAAGAAAGGTCTGAATGATTTGTTCATTAATCATACTGATCCAGTTCTCAAGCTCAGTGACTCAAAATTATACAGCAGTTACCAACTCACTGAAGGAGAAGGTAATTGGTGAAAAATTATTTAAAGGGATAGTTCATCAAAAAAATTTAAATTCTGTCATTTAATCGCCTTCATGTCATTCCTAGTGTATATCTTTCTTCTGTAAAACAAAGAAGAACATGCCCCCTCCATAAAACTGCAGTCTGTTTGGTCACCAACTTTTCTCAAAATGTCTTTTTTGTTCAGCAGAAGAAAGTATGGTAAGTCATGGTTGGGAATGACATGAGGATGAGTAAATGTTGACATTATTATTTTCATGCGAGTTGTGCCTTTAAATTTTGTTCCGTTTCTCTCAGACTTACATTATAGAGCAAAGGTCATATGGACCCTTTTTATGCTTTTATTATGCTTTTGTGTCCTGTTTGAAGTGTAACATTCAGTGGCCATTTATTTAAATTGGAAAAACTTTAAATCAAAAAAATTTTTTTTTTTTTATGGATTTGTAACGACAAGTAAGGTGAGTAAATGTTGACTGAATTTAACTATTCCTTTCAACATACAATTTTTTTTGTTTTTTTCCTAAATTAAGAATGAAACCAAGAACAAGAAAAAAATTGACTTGGAACAAGGAACGAGCGCAAAATGTCTTTGTTAAAACATGCTTGAGCACGTCATTACTCTCTTTTCCATCCATTTCTCCCTCACTTCTTTTCCTTTAAACTGTCAATCACAGGAAGTGTGTCACAGGACTGCTGATCTGGTGAAGCGTGGGAATGTTGAGATGTTGTAATACTGTTGTAATAATAATAAGGATGTGTTTGTGTGTGTCCGGTAGAGACCATTATACCAACCTCCTCTGATTACCATCTTTGTCGCAACAGGCCTGTCAGAAAGCCAGTGCCACTTACAGCAAGGACAGAGCTCAGCAGGTTTGGCAGGAGTAAAATGAGGAAATGAGAGCGAGTCGGGCCGGTGGGGGAAAAGACAGACCGTCTACTTTAAACTTAATTAGCACTGGTGCCGCCGTGCCTTAGCACTTGTCTGTCTGAGGCTGTAACCATTGTGTTGAAAACATTTTGATGCCTTGCTCACTTAGCACACCTCCTGATCTCTTTGAGTCAGATCCTGGGGTGAAAAGTCCAGCTGCCCCTCTTAGTTTTTCTCTGTTCTCTATTCATTTCGTCTTTATGGAGATTAATTTAGTTACATTCATTTTTGTTTGTTTTCTCCATGTGTCGGAGTTTCTCAGGATTCTCTCAGAGTTCCCAGGGCTCTTGTGATGGTGCCATGCTTGGCTTTTCGTTCTTAGTTAAACTGTGCGAACGGTGTGGATGAATGAGGGTCTGTTTCATTAGGAAAGGTTGTGTGTAAAATTTAAGCGAGACGCTCTCAGGAGGAGGGAGGAATGAGCGTCTTTATGTCTCAAGGCCATTTTCATGACGTGTCCATCAAGCAAACTAACGTATATGTTTATATATATATATATATAGAGAGAGAGAGAGAGAGAGACAGAGTGCCCTCCATAAGTATTGGAACAGTAATGACAAAATTGATTTGTCTGCTGTGGAGTCAAGACATCTGCAAATATGATTAAAAGATGAATATGAGACAGAACTACAGAATGTCACATTTTATTATTAGCCGTTTCAACACATTAATGTTTTACCAAATAAAAAGGACAGCACTTTTAGAGTTTCATTCCCTAATCTGATGTGAGCATAAGTTTTGGGACAATTGAACTTAAAGCAACTGTGAAAGTTTAAAAGCTAATATTTAGTTGCAAATCCCTTGCATGCAATCACAGCAGTGAGTCTGCCACCCATAGACATCACCAGACTCTTGGTTTCATCCATTGAAATGCTTTTAATACAGCCATTTTCAACTGTTGCTTGGTTTGGGGAGTTTCTGCCTTTTAGTCTCCTCTTTAGCTGGTGAAAAAATGTTCAATAGGATTTAAATCTAGAGACTGACTTGGACAATCTATGACCTTCCATTTCTTTGCCTTGATAAACTCCTTGACTGAGCTAGCAGGGTGTTTCGGGTCACTGTCCTGTTGCAATATGAAGCACTTTCTGATGAGCCTTGTGGCATTTTCTTGAACATTGGTAGCCAAGATGTTTTTGTACACTTCTGCATTAATTCTGCTGTCACCATCATTCGTTAATTCATTTATAAAGTTGAGAGAGCCTGTTCCAGAGGCAGCCAAGCATGCCCAAGCCATGACACCACCTCTGCCATGCTTCACAGATGAGGTTGTATGCTAGGGATCATTTACAGGTCCTTTCTTTCTCCACACTTTTGCTTTCCCATCACTTAACAGTGTCCATAAAACTGTTCCAAAACTCTACTGGCTCACCTTTGTGCTTTTTTGCTAACTTTAATCTTGCCTTTCTATGTTTGCTGCTGATCAGAGGTTTGCATCTTGCTGTGTAGCCTCTGTAATTCTATGTCAAAGTCTTCTGCAGACAGTAGATTGTCAGACCATCACTTTAGCTTTCTGGAGGTTGTTGGTGATTTTCCAGACACTTATTTTAGGGTTCTTTTTCACAGGTTTTATGATTTGTCTGTCATCAACGGCTTTTGTTTTTCTCAGCCGACCAGGTCGTTGTTGGTTGCTGTAGTTGGTGGTCTCTTTCTTTTTCAGGACATTCCAAACTGTTGATTTCTCCATGCCCATTGTTTTTGACCGCTCTAATTGAGTTCCTCTTTTTTTTTTTTTTTAGCATCCAAAGTGCTTGCTTTTCTCTCAAAAGTCAGCTCCCTCGTCTTCATCCTGGTTTGTGTGTGTCGTCATCAAATGCAAGACTCAGAATGCAGAAGCAATGGCTATAACTGATACAGCACCTGCTTTTAATATCTGAACGATTCATGCAACAGGACACAGGCCTGTGAGTCAGCTGTCCCAATACTTATGCTCACATCACATAGGGGATGAAACTCTAAAAGTGCTGATCATCTTAGTTGAATGTGTTGAATCACCCAATAATAAAAATGTGACAATCTGTAGTTTTGTCTCGTATACATCTTTTAATCATATTTACAGATGTCTTGACTCCACAGCAGACAAAGCAATTTTGTCATTACTGTTCAAATACTTATGGAGGGCACTGTATATATATATATACAGTGGGGCAAAAAAGTATTTAGTCAGCCACCAATTGTGCAAGTTCTCCCACTTAAAAATATTATTCAAGTTTGGGATCGGTGAAAATTTTTTTGTTATTGAAAGAAGTCTATTGTGCTCACCAAGCCTGCATTTATTTCTATTGTAATATATTTTAAAATGTAATTTATTTCAACAATGCCTTTTCTGTAGTTTGCAGTAACATTAATTAATTTGTCACATGATCCCTCAAAAATAAATCTGATTTGGTGCTCAAGAAACAATTCTTATTGTTATTATTAAAATATTAAAACAGTTGTGCTTTTTTTTCAGGATTCTTTGATAAATAGTATGTTTTTAAAAAAAAACAGCATTTATTTGTAATGAATTTTTTGTGACAATGTAAAAATGTTTGTCACTATTTTTGCCAAACTCAAACTCAGTTGGCTGTCAAATTCGGTATCAGTGATCATGCATTGTGATGTTTTTGATATTAGTTGGCATCTTGGTTAACACAGTTAACTGCTTTAGTGAGGGGGGGAAATTAGTTTGAGCAACACAATGGTGTGTGTGTAATATTTGTTTATTTTTATCTAGTAATAATGTTTTTAGGAATTTCATTTAAATTCCACTTGGCTCAGAAATCTGAGAGTGTGCATGATCCATCAGTTTAAACAGGCATGACGCTTCTGCTTGCACCAACTTGAGTGTATCAGATGAAGGATCAGTGTTCAGTATGTTTGACAGACCCTTTGTATGTTTTTTTTTTTCTTCTTTTTTTTTTTTACTGCATCAGCCTGTTTGGTGTTCTTCCACACTTTAGAGCAGGGCAGACAGGAAAGCATGTATTCAGATTAGGTTTCTGCCACACTGTCATTAATAATCAAGCAGCCCCAGAGAGGAACGCGACCATTACCTCTGACACATCTTCATTTGAATGAAAGGACCACATTCCCCATTTCAGTCAGTCTCTCCCTCTTGCTCTGCTCTTTCCCACCGCAACTCTCTTGCAGACAGTTATATTCACTATATGTTACTGATTAAGTCAATGATGTTGATTGAATATTATATACAGTGGGTACGGAAAGTATTCAGACCCCTTTAAATTTTTCACTCTGTTATATTGCAGCCATTTGCTAAAATCATTTAAGTTCATTTTTTTTCCTCATTAATGTACAAACAGCACCCCATATTGACTTTCCGCTCTCCATGCCCTCTCCAGAATGAAATCATCTTAAGCTTCTCTGAACCACATCATGACTCAATATGAAGGTGGGGGAGTCAGAAGAGCATGGCTAAAATTGTTTTAAAGTGAACCGTTCAGCAAAGCCCTAAGAGGCCTGCTTCTTTTATCCAACTTTTCATGGCTCTCCTCTACATAAATCTCTGTAGAGCGCTGCTGTGATGATGTTTTTTTTGTAGGCCAACCCTGAGGTTAGCATCACCCTGGTTCCCTTGACAAAAACGCAACAGGATTTTTCCATTGGCTTTTGGTTTATCCAGGAAATAAGCTCCGTGACCAACAAAAGTTTATGATTCATACATGTTTTGTTCATCATGATAATCTTCACGAATGAACAACTTTTATGAATTTTGAAGCCTAAATACAATTGAAAAGTAAAAATATAAATGTAGCCTATGAACGAACATGCCACGGTCGCATGACTTCAATGTCACCACCATTAAGCTTTCGACAACTCTTTCGGTCTTTATAAAGGAACTTTTTCCCTGAAAGTTTAAGTTAGAATTGTTTGCAAGAGTGTGATTTATAAACATACTGTAGCTGTAAAATTGGACTATTGAGTTGATGAGTTTACCTGTTCAGCATGATGATGTTTAATAACGTAAAACTACGTACACTGTAAAAAATTGTTTTTAGAAGTTGTAATATTTACAAGAAAATGCTATTTCAGTCTTTCAAAGAATTCATGTTTAATTCAATGTGTCACTTGCCTTCATAACTAATTGTGAAATTTACAAGCAATTTTTAAGTGAAATAATTTTACATCAAATTTTGAGTGTAGTCCCATTAGTTGCACTTGTTAGCAAAATCACAAAGGGGTATTACTGATGTCGTAGAATAAAACAGTTAAATATTTTGAGCTTGTGTTCACCACAGACCTTATTTCAGGCATTCAACCAAAAACCCATTTCAATCATGACAACTCTTGGAAGATTTTAGCATGGTGATGGATATGACAATGTTAATGTATTTGGTCTTGGCGGAATGGATCTGTTAAACTGCTGCTGAATTGCTGCTGCTGTTGGTTATTGCTGTAGTTGTACACTGAACAAAATTATAAACGCAACACTTCTGTTTTGGCCCCCACTTTTCATGAGCTGAACTCAAAGATCTAAGACTTTTTCTATGTACACAAAAGGCCTATTTCTCTCAAATATTGTTCACAAATCTGTCTAAATCTGTGTTAGTGAGCACTTCTCCTTTGCCGAGATAATCCATCCACCTCACAGGTGTGGCATATCAAGATGCTGATTAGACAGCATGATTATTGCACAGGTGTGCCTTAGGCTGG
>NW_015505550.1:685099-685482 GCF_001515645.1 Sinocyclocheilus grahami
TCGAATGTGAGCATTTGCCCACTCAAGTCGGTTACGACGACGAACTGCAGTCAGGTCGAGACCCCGATGAGGACGACGAGCATGCAGATGAGCTTCCCTGAGATGGTTTCTGACAGTTTGTGCAGAAATTCTTTGGTTATGCAAACCGATTGTTGCAGCAGCTGTCCGGGTGGCTGGTCTCAGACTATCTTGGAGGTGAAGATGTTGGATGTGGAGGTCCTGGGCTGGTATGGTTACATGTGGTCTGCAGTTGTGAGGCCGGTTGGATGTACTGCCAAATTCTCTGAAACACCTTTGGAGACGGCTTATGATAGAGAAATGAACATTCAATTCACGGGCAACAGCTCTGGTGGACATTCCTGCAGTCAGCATGCCAATTGCAC
>NW_015505550.1:685607-687790 GCF_001515645.1 Sinocyclocheilus grahami
GCCTTTTGTGTACATAGAAAAAGTCTTAGATCTTTGAGTTCAGCTCATGAAAAATGGGGGCAAAAACAAAAGTGTTGCGTTTATAGTTTTGTTCAGTGTAGATTACTGCTGCTGCTGCAAGCAAGTACAGGAATACGGTGCCATGACTATTTAAGACATACTGCTGCTGCACAAATAGCATATAAAATAACCCATAGCAGATCTATACAGGTGGAGCGGGGGAAGGTGGAGGGTTTCAGAGAAACTCTGAAAGCGCGCTGCAGGAATCTCTAGTGAATGCTAGCCAGCCATATAAATGTAAGGCAGTAAGCTCATTAGCTGCATATCTCTCTGAATATCATCAGTTACGTTAACAACCCGTCAGCCTGCGACATCTAGAGTTTCATGACTGAACTATATATTTATAAAACCCCCTGAATTCAGAATGATGGAACCAGAACTCGTTTCTGGGTTTTGACTTAAAAAAAACATATCATCCCTGCAGCACTAATTGGGCAGTTTGTCCAGTGAACACTGAGTTGGTGATCAAGAGTGAGAACCACGCAGCAACCCACCCAATCCTGACATTCCAGACGTTTCCACAGTGTTGCTGCAGACCATTAGAAATAAATGGCGAGGCCCCCTCCTGAAATACACAGGCCAGTGTGAGGTTGTCTGGCCCCTTCTTCCTGATCCTGACCCCTCTCTCCTGTGGATGTGGTGTAAGCCTTAGTATTCTTCACTGGACTGGATGAGTTACACAGAGCAGAAGTGGAGGTGGACGCGTAGGTGGGTCACTGGGGTTAGGGGGTCTCTCTACTACTACTGAAGTTTGATATTCATCCAAAAAGACACTCTGGAGGGAGAAGCAATCTCTCTCTCATGCTTTGATTCTCACTATTCCCAAGCTTTAATCTATCCACACTTTCCTCTTCTCTGCTTTGACCCATAATTCAAGCATTATCACTCACAACAGTACATATCTCCTCTTTCTGTCCCCTTCCTGGCTGAATTTGAACATATAAGTTCTTGCGATGTGACACTTTACTGTCTGGCTTGTTAATACTTTGCCCTCATGCTGTTTGTCTGCTTTGGCTCTCATAGTCCGCTCTGGTTTTCTCATCTGACCTCAGAAAGACAGAGAAAAGGGTAACAAGAGCCAAAGAGGAAAGATATACAAGACAAAGGGTGGTGGAGTGGGTACAAAAGTGAAGAATGGGCTTTCTCTTGTATTAACTGTACATTACTTCACGTCTGAGATGTAGACTCTTGCAGGTCTGCGTAACCTTGAACTGCTCCTCTTAATCAAAATGAGAACAACGAGACATCAGAGCGTTTCACCCAGTGAAGGTAATAGACATATAGATGTGAATTTAATGTTTAACAGTGATGTCACCACTATATGCATAATCATACAATCTAAAAGCAGTTTGGAGGTCAAAGGTTAATTTACTTCATTTGATTTGAGCAGTGCTGCAATCCAACTGATGTATGCAAAGTTGAAACTCAGTTCAAGACCCTGCCTGCTAAAAAATATAATGACAACAGGAACAAATGAGTAATTTTGAGGCATTATGCTGACAATACGTAGACAATATACAGAGGGACCACTGACGGTGTAAAGACGGACTGATGGAACGCATTTACTTCTACAGCTACACTTGGAATGTTTAGGGAAATCATTGGAAATGTTTAGGGAATGTATCGGCAGTGTTTGCAGAACAATTTGGCAGAGTCTTGAGAATGTCGGGGTAACTCTTAGGCTACTAAGAAAAGTCACCCCCTGTTTTCTTAAACTTTCCCTTACTGCTCTCAGTGGAGCCCCTTCACTCCTAATATTATACTAATTACATGACCAGAACAACCATACTCATAGTTCTCAGAGAGCTGAGTGGGTGTCAGGAGCTAAATCATCTGAATGTACAATTGTGAAATGCAAAAAAAAGGTGCATTGTGGGGAAAATCACTGTTTATTTTATATTTATTTGTTTTATTATATATATATATATATATATATATATATGATTTGTCATCAAATAATTTATTGCATTATATTTTTATTTTATATTTATATTATTTGGAATGCTAAAGCTTATTTTTTATATATATTTTATATAAGTTTGATGGTCATTTATTTATTTAAGAAATTACTCTTTACCCCCTTTTTTTTTTTAGTAAGGATGCATTAAATTGCTCAAGTGCCA
>NW_015505550.1:689110-700009 GCF_001515645.1 Sinocyclocheilus grahami
TATATATATATATATATATATATATATATGATTTGTCATCAAATAATTTATTGCATTATATTTTTATTTTATATTTATATTATTTGGAATGCTAAAGCTTATTTTTTATATATATTTTATATAAGTTTGATGGTCATTTATTTATTTAAGAAATTACTCTTTACCCCCTTTTTTTTTTTAGTAAGGATGCATTAAATTGCTCAAGTGACAAAGATATTGTTACTAAAGTCTGGTTTCAAATAAATGGTGTTCATTTGAATTTTCTATTCATCAAAGAATCTGAAATTTTTTTATCATGGTTTCCACAAAAATATTAAGAATAATTAGACCATATTATTACTGTTACTTTTGATCAATTTAAAGGGTTAGTTAACCCAAAAATTAAAATTCTGTCATTAATTACTCACCCTCGTGTAGTTCCAAACCCGTAAGACCTTCGTTCATCTTCGGAACACAATTTAAGATATTTTTGATGAAATCTGAGGGCTCTCTGACCCTCCCATAGACAGCAAGGTAACGACCATGTTCAAGGTCCAGAAAAGTACCAAGATGATCGACAAATTAGTCCGTGTGACATCAGTGGTTCAACTGTAAAGTTACGAAGCTACGAGAATACTTTTTTGCGCAAAGAAAACAAAAATAACGACTTTATTCCACATTTTCGTCTCTACTGTGTCACTTGTGGACGCGCGTTCACGACAGTATCATGACGTGAATAACTTATCGTATCGTAACTTTACAGTTGAACCACTGATGTCACACGGACTAATTTGTCGATCATCTTGGTACTTTTCTGGACCTTGAACATGGTCGTTACCTTGCTGTCTATGGGAGGGTCAGAGAGCCCTCAGATTTCATCAAAAATATCTTAAATTGTGTTCCGAAGATGAATGAAGGTCTTACGGGTTTGGAACAACACAAGGGTGAGTAATTAATGACAGAATTTTCATTTTTGGGTGAACTAACCCTTTAATATGTCCTTGTAGAATAAAATTATTAATTTAATAAATAATAACTTACTGATAGTGTACAGTCCTGACTAATCAGAAGAAGAACGAAAAAGGAAGACAATGGTCATATTGATAAATCTGATTCATCATATAAATCTTTTTAGGAAATAGTTATGAAAGACTGGTTAAGAGTTAAGTCAGCTAAGACACACTGGTGAATAAACACACACACACTCACCTGGGCCAAAAACTAACCCACACAACCCACTGAAATTCTCCTACAGTCTACAGTGGCCAATTTAGGCAAAGTGTGTGTAATGTCAAAACCGAGGAGCCTGCTTAATCACAAGTTTGTGCACAAGGATTCTGAGTGTGTCAGTCTATATGCGCACGCATAACCTGCAGGGGAATATTTGTTGGTTGACGATGATTGTGACTGTCACAGTTTCCTTCAACGATGCCATGTCAGAGTCTGAGCATAGACAGTCTCAGCCAGTGAAAACTGTACCTAATGAGAGAGTGGGTTTTAGTCTGGAGACCAATCTTGAATCACATTATCTTCTTACTCAAGCTGAGAAAATACACTCCTACAGTCTCATCAAGATTTTTGTGCAGCTTAAAGAACACGCAGCCAGCTCATTTCCATTTAATGACCAATGCAATCTACCAATAGCAGTGGAAATTAGAATCTATCACAGCCATGTCAAGCATAAAATGGGTTAAGACACGTTCTAATCATAATTAGACATAATGACGTTACAAAGACATTGTTCCAAAAGATTTGTTTTTCATGCAAATGCTTACCTTTCTATTCAAAAAAGAATCCTCAATAAAAATGTATCACAATTTCCACAAAATTACTAAGCAGCACAACTGTTTTCAACATTGATCATAATAAGAAATGTTTTTTGAACATATTAGAATCATTTGTGAAGCATCATGTGACACTGACAACTGGAATAATGGTTAATGGAAATGCAGCTTTGTAATCAAAGGAATAATTGCATTTTGAAATATATCAAAGTAGAAAAACGTTATTTTGAATTGTAATAATATTGCAGTGTTTTTTTTAATCAAATAAATGCTTGGTGAGCAAAAGAGACTTCTTTAAAACAAAAAAGAAAATCATACCAACCTCAAACTTTTGAACAGCAGTGTATAAATGATGTATACTACCAATTTTTTTTTTTTTTTTTTAACTTGTATACTTATTTATAATGTATTGTCTATATTAAACAGAGTCAAAATGATACATTCTGATTCTGGTCAGCCTTCACAAGCTGACGTATTGCACACTAAAACACATTCACTAATACTGTTGCTGTAAGCTTTATATGTGTCTGCATGACCCGGTCTCTCTCCTTAACACTATGGTATGTTCACATCTCAAGGGTGTATGAACCTACCCATAGCAATATTTAACCCTAACAGGTTGTCATCAGCTCAGAACATTTCAAGCGTGTCACACATTAAGATGACTCATGTAACACACCATCAGCGCAAACACAACATAAAAGAGGCTTTTGTCCCTGACGAGAGCCTAGAACCACTAAAGCACTAAATCCTGGCCTGCGTGTAGAAATCCCTCTCGAAAGTAAGGTGCTGTGAACTGCATGCGAGAGCGGTCACGTTTAATTAGGGCTTAAGAGGCAGATGTTGCACATATCACTATCTAATCTGAGTGAAGGGAAAATAAAAGACTTCTAGTCGTAAGAGCCACATGGAATCTGTGCCCGCAGAACTCTGTAGAAAGCTCCATTTTCACTCAATTCCACTGTTTTTGCAATTGCAATGTTGTTTTTTTTATCAATTGTTAATTTTTTTTATTTAATATTTTGGCTAATATGATTATACTGTATGCCTCAAAGTAAAATAAAGAGAAAGGTAATCATGACTATATTACTTAATTGCAAGTAATTATATCTCACAATGTGATTTTTTTTTTACGTCAGAATATAATTTTTTTAATACATATTTTAAACTTTTTTTTTTAATTACCCTCCTTTTCATAATTACCTTCCATATCAATATATGAGTGTATTGATTATTTGACCACAACATTTCATATTTTACACGTCATACATTTTTGCACAAGAAAAATATTCTAGCTATAGAGTTTTTTACAAGAAGACTTGTTTAATCTTGAGCAAAGGTGCAAATACAAATACCAAATTTAAATACCTTTTTAATTATGCATAATGAAGCCAGTGATACCTAATGATCAGAAGCACTTTACAATAAGGTCCCATTTGTTAACGTAAGTTAATAATGCATTAACTAACATTAAAGGTCACATATTTTACACCTTTCTGGAGTTTTATTTTAAGTATTGATGTCCTTAAGAATATATATTTGCGGTATAAGTAGCAAAAACCATATCAATATATTTTTACAGCTCTTTTCTCAGGAGCTCTGCAAAGAACAGGTCGATTTTGGCCTAATTAATATTCATGAGCCTCTCTTCTGATTGGCCTGTTGTTTTCTGAGTGACGCATGGCCAGGCCAACCACAGGTAACTAGGGTCATGTATGCTGTAGCCTGCTGTGGATTGGTGATACTCACAAGTAAGGTCAATAGAAACACCGGTAATGATGGTCACTGCTGAGGGAAATGTCCGGCCTTACATGTTTGAGCTGAACTCAGACCGAATCGGCGACGACAGGAGACAACCAAACACCTCCTCAAACGCACTTACAACAGGATGTTTCAGAATGGTAATCCATGTTTTTTTGTTTTTTTTTTCAAACACCGAATGCAGTAAATACAAACCTGACCAGCCGAGCGTTTGCGATCACGTGAACTTGAAGACACTTGTACAAATGTGGATGGGTGACATGAATGGAAATGATTCCAGATTGGCGATGTAGTATTTGGTTTCTGTATTCTGTACTGTATTTTCCTGCGCTCAAACCTGCCAATCTAAAGGATCAAACGCCGTGGTGTTTGAGGTCATTTGTGAATTAGCATAGCCTTATTGTCTAAATAAAAAATTTGCAACTGCTACTATTATTACACTTGTATACAAACCTTTGTATTATGCTTGTTATAGAGTGACGCGGTTGTCACGTCGACCATCACAGACCTACTGTGCAATGATGTAGTTTCCTGACATCCAGACTGAACAGCGTTTTCTCGACATGTTTCCGTGTTGTTGTTGCTCAGCAATGGCATGGACGCAATGTTGTCTGGGGGTTTGGCAAAAAGAAAATGGGATGGTGGGCGGTGCTCGGGGTGGTGACTGAAGGAGTGAAAAATCACAGCTACTTTATGCAGGCTGTGTGCATTTGACTGTGGATTGACTGTTTTGAAACTTATATGGTAGTTACATAGCACCTAGACCTCATTTATCATGAAAAAAGCCAGAAAATTTCAGTTTTGACAATATGGGACCTTTAACAATGAGCAATACCTTTGTTACAGTATTTATTCATAATTGTTAGTTACTAAAATACAACTGTTCTTTATTAGTTCATGTTAGCTGAGGTCCATTAAATACTGACAGATTTTATTTTATTTATTTTAATGTATTCGTACATTTTTTTTAATTAACATTAACAAAAATAATAAATGCTTTAGAAGTTCTTAATTGGTTCATGTTAACTAATGTTAACAAATGAAACCTTATTGTAGTGTTGCCATATGATCTTTTGCTACACTTTTTTTCCTGTAAATTTCACAGATAATTACAAAGAACACTGAATTAAATATTACATTTTGAAGTGGAAAAACTGAAACCGTATTTCCTTGTAAAACGTACTCTAATAAAAAAAATTTATTTACAACTTCTAATTTTTACAGTGTATTTTAGACAGGGTAATAATTGAAATTTGTATTTATTTTTCAGATTTGTCCAGCTATTGTCTGTGAACACAGGCTTTCAACTGTAGCACTAAAGAAAAATGGATACTGGGTAGAAATCCTGTCTGTGTCCTGTTCTTGGAGTTTGGCCAAAAGGAGGAAAAGACTTTTTGAACCCCAGAGATCTGCCCTTTGAGTTGCCATTACGCCAACTCTCAGCATTTTAGCACACTTGCCCCACTCAGCTTCTACCTGACGTCTACAGACGCCTGAGGAATGGAAAGGAGGTGTGGACCGAGAGCTTTGTCTTTGATCAAGCCTCCGTTGTTAGCGACCGTGGCAGTGCTTGTGATCTGAGGAAACATCAGTGCTGTCTTATGTGACTTTAAGTGCTTTTTCATGGTGCCATAGCGGGATATCACTGTTACAAAGTTCTGTTTTTTTCTCCATGCACTCTTAAAAATAAAGGTGCTTCACGATGCCATAGAAGAACCTTTTTGTCTAAATGGTTCCATAAAGAACCATTAACATCTGAAGAACCTTTCTGTTTCACAAAAGGTTCTTTGTGGCGAAAGAAGGTTCTTCAGATTACAAAAAGGTAAGAAAGAGATGGTTCTTTAAAGAACCTTTGACTGAATGGTTCTTTGTGGAACCAAAAATGGTTCTTCTATGGCATCGCTTGAAGAACCTTTTGAAGCACCTTTATTTTTAAGAGTGTGGCATGGGCTCCTCATTCGTTCCAGGTCTCATTCTCTGCTTTCCTCTCTATCTTCCCCCACTAAATTACAAGTATGGTGCCAGTGTTGGGCCTATTAGGACCTAAACTCTTAACCAATGACCGTGTTAGACAAACAGCCTGACACCACAATGCACATGCACGCCACCCACCACACGGAAGAGAGAAATACCAAGTGGCACATCTGTGTGTGTTCATCGAGACAGGAGGGCAGGGGAGAAAGGGAGAGAAAGAACCGGAGAGCCTGTGATGTTTGCCCGCAGAGTTTATAAAACAGAAGTCAAGCTGTATTAAAACACCCGGCACATTACTGCCATAGACTGTGCCAAACCCTGACAGCCTCCCCACACCGCACTTTCAAAATAATAATTACACGGAGAGAGAGAGGAAAGAACATTAAGATCTGCACTTCGGTTGAAACATGCCTTTGAAATCGTAGAAGCGACAGTTATCAGCAGGAGAGGGAGGTGTGGGTGTACAACCGGACGCTGGGGAGCCGTCTTTGGTTAGAGAGCGGGAAAACCAAGGCATATGTAGTGTGGATTAAGACAGATGATTTGGGGGGATGGGCAGGTCTAGATGTCAGAAGAGAGAAAATAACGGGCCAATAAACAGTCAGATAGGGCTCAACGAAACCATTCTCTTGAAAGGAGTTAGATATGACTTGGCTAGAGTTCAGTTGTGAGATCATAAGACACTGGTGTTTTGAATATGCGCTACATCATTGGAACCCTGCTATCTGTGTCTTTGTTGACACATTTGGCAAATATTTTGGGGGAAAAAATTGATGTTTCCATTTCGATGTTAAGCGCTTCCTTTAAGTGCAAAATGGCATCAGGAGGAATCAAAGGCTACCTTTAGACTGCAGGCAAAATTGGCTCAAATGGGAGATTCTTTTGCTTGTATGTGACTCAGATCTGTTTTATTTTATAGCAGTGTGAACAGCAGAATCCACATGGAATCTGATCTTTTCGATTTAGAATTTGTGCCAGTTCAAACACAGGTCTGATGTTTTGCAATGTGACCTCAGTCTGAACAGTTATATCGTGATTCATACGATTTGGTTGTTCTTTGGTCACTCAATGAATATGGAAGACATCTGTGAAGATAATTGGTGGCGGGACAGTGAAAACTATGAGAAAAACTCTCTTTATCTTTGGTTTTGTCTTCCTCATCGCCTGCGTATGAATTTGTTGGCTTCCACAGCACATCATCTTATAAATGAACGTGAAAACATTGGCATCAGTAGCATCCATGTTTACTTTGCTATATGACAGCGTGCCATTTTTGCTGTTGTTCTTTTGCAGATGCGGGTCAGTTTGGAACAATAGCCAGTTTAAATTAAATCTAAAAATACTGTGAACAGCCAAACGCAAAATGGATCTGAGCAATAAATCAGAATAGTGAACTAAGGCTTGCAGTGTGAACATAGCCAAAATGATCCAGTGAGTATGATATTCTGAGAATCAGTCTTCCCAAATGGATGTATTCAATTTTATGTTGATGTTATTTTCTCAAAGACATGATTTGAGGTTTGAGGTTGCTTGATCAGCTTATTCCATATCTGTACAGCTCTGGTAAAAGTTCTCGTTGATTTAGTCTGAGGAATTGGGGTTTTGTGGAACAACGATGAAAAACATTAAATAAACAAACAGTACCCAAAAACCCACTCCAATATGTACTACTGTCACAAAGAGCCATTATTGGTTTTTACCATAAATCCATATATTCATAAATCTCCTTTTAACATCTATATTTGAAAGTCAGACTCCTGCTCCAAAGAAAACACAGGCACACAGCGGCTTGACATGCGCACACATCACATGAAAGCCGCAATTGTAGGTTTCGAAGCAGGCCAGGCCTGAGCACTGATATTCATTGTTACAGAGAAAACATTTTGTCATATCTGATGTTGTTTTCTCAGCAGAGAGAGAAAGTTTAGTGCAAAAATAATTGACTTTATTGCTTCTTTTTTATAGTGTGGCTTCTTTACGAACACCCTGTGCGGTGATTTGTAATGCGTTTACCTTTGGCTGTGCCCGGTGGAAGTGTTGGCTTGGGCTCGGGATCTCAAGTTTGTGTTTGTTGCATATACCATAGACATGAAAGTTATGACTGTTATTTTAGAGCAAGAAAAACTTCAGAAAGATGAAGTACAGGGCTTCATGGCATAAAAACAAATGTAAAATCTAAAACCTCTCAAGAATTTTCCTTTTCCCCTTCATCCTCAACCTTATTCACAAGTTATCCTTCTCTTGACTTGGGGTCATTTTTGACTTATTTACAGTTACGAATATCATACATTTTTGGTATCAGATCCAGAATTTCTGACAGAACATCTCAACCAAAAAAACGAACACAAGTTTTCATATTATATTCAAATAATAATGTTTTGTTGTTGTTGTTTTTATTTTTTTTGACAATTTTGCTGTTTTATTTAGATTTATATTCTATTTTTAGAATAAAAAAATTATTTAAAGAAAAAAATGGACCATCACAATTAACATTTTTCTTTGAAATACTAATTTTTATATTATGAAATTTATATATTATTATTATTTTTTAAATCCACATTGGAAAGGAAAAAAAGATTTTTGATTTGAGTCAAATTTGGTTTCTTAGGAAAATAAGAGGGCCAATTAAGTCTTTTTTTTTTTTTTAAACAAGCCTATTGTCTCTGTTAAAAAAGTAAGAGTAAAATAAGAACAGGTGCAGAGTCTATTTGAAAGAAAATATTATAGGACTGTTTCTTATAGTGCGGGTCAGTGAATCTCTCCAACCCTGCCAACAAGTGCTGTTTAACAACCTGTTATTGCAATACGATTTTCTGTCATAAATCAAAAAGCCAGTCTCCTTAAACCATTCTAGCTGATTTGACAGTCCTGGAGCTTATCATGCTAAACTAAGAAGAGGTGAATCCCATCATACAGCGCTTCATAAACATACTGATGCACCGAGGTCTTTCTCTGTCTGCTGTTGAAAATTAAGTGAGGTTGACTTTGGCACCCTACTCCCTCTATGTGTCTCCCTGTCTGGCCTATCAAACCATTGTAAGGGTTTAAGCCTTTTCGCTTTGGCTCACACACGCACACACATTAACACACACTCACACTTGTACAGCTGCCTGTGCAAACACCCTATAAAACAGTCTATTATTCATAATGAGCAAATAACGGTAGCATTTATATTTGAGTCTGGGATGAGATGTACCTGATTTGTTGAATACAAAAGCTTGTGAGTCCAGTTTGAGACAATGTGGAGTCCGTCGGCCGAAAACGTGCTCATCAAATGAGTTATTAACTTTCTTGTTCATCATAAGTTAGTCTCACAATCTTACAGCTTTATCCCTCGTAATCGTTGCTTTAAAATATGCTCACGAGATCAAGCTCACAGCTGGGAAGTATCGTGGTGGGCCTTTCTCGTTCCCCCCTCCCCATATTAGTCTATCTCACTCCATCTACTTCTGCTGATTTTCCTTGTTACGAGTATCTGACAGATTTTGCAGGTGTTCATTACCGTGACCAAAGTCACCCGTGTTCCAGCCAGGCTGCTTGTGGAGTTTAACAGAGTTGTTGAACTGTACTTAACTGTGCTGAACTGCTGTTGACTTCCATCCCTGTGCAGTAATGGGATTGTCCGCTGTGGGAGCTTTGGGTCTAGGTATGGTACTTCATCAAAGAAGGAAAAAAGTCCACAGCGTGCTGTTGTAGACATGTAAATAATATCGCATGTCATGCAACACGATTTGTGAAGTCAGTAGGTCCTCTGGTCAGATGTTTATTTCATGGGGAATCATTATTTTATAATGCCTAACGCTCTGACATTTGGCGAATTTAGCTGCTTTTTCACCGCCGGGCCAGCTGTAACCTTTCCTTACCATGCTGGTAGAATACATGTAGTGATGTCGACACTCAAGATTTTTCGCCACTTTGTGTTTAACCTCTATTTCCACTAATCACACAGTTTGTGTTAAAGCTACAATGTAACTTTTGGCCTTCTAGCGGTTAAAAAAATAAAACTGTATGTGTCTTGCAAAAGTGGCTCTGCTCCTCGCGCAGATAAATGTGGTTTGTGGCACTGGTGTACAAATAAAAAAAAAAATGTTGTGTCCGAAATTGAATACTTCTCTACTGTAGTATAGTTTGTGAAAGTGGTACACCAAAAGAGTAGTATGGCTGAATACAAAAAATAGTAGACAAAAAGTACCTGGATAACCTACTACTTGTGTACACATTCGATAGACACTTTACTATGAGGCAACGGGAGATGAATTGTGAACTGATGCTGTAGGACACATGACCATATCAACACCCCATCGTAGCAAGTCCCTGCTTACTACATAGTACATGACTTCAAATGGTTCTCTGTGGAGTCTCTGGTCTCATGAAGCCAGTTTGCCACTCCGTGTCCGACCAGCAGATAAATAACCGTGCCTGATCATACTTGCTGCTCCACAGCATGACGAAGCGCAGACATGTCAGCTTTTCTGCATGCCAATCAGCTACTCACTTAAAATAGTTGGGTTAAAAATTACCCAACAGATAACCCAATGGTGGGTTACTATAGCACCTACCTAATGTTGGGTTATTTAAACCCAATGGATTGGGTTGTAAGTTAGTAACCCAATGCATTGGGTTAAAAAAATAACTAATTTGTTGGGTTATTTGGACAAAAAAATGTTTTTGACCAATTAACCATCCTGGTATTATTATTATTAGTAGTAGTAGTAGTAGTAGTAGTATTACTTTGTAAATCAATAATAATATACAGCATACAAATATTTTGAAAACACTTTATTTCTATTACATTTAAAGTTGCAAAAACCTCTTTTAGAGGTTTTAGAGAGAAAATTAAATTAAATAACTGGTTGAAATTGTCTTATTAATCACTTCCTTATCACATTAGGTTGCTTGCAATTGTTTTAGTTTACAAGATAAATATGAATTCACAAATAAACAAACAAACAGAACAAACCTAGTACAGACAATGTAATTACAGCTGAAACAGGCTTGGGATATGCAATGTTCAAAATGTAAAATAATCTAAACCATGTATCAACTGCTTGTAAAAAGACGGTTTTGCTTCAGTGCCATTTCTCCCACAATGATGAAGGATGGATTTTATCCCAAAACTGCAGGAAATTAGGGTATCGCCTTCGTTGCTCCTCCTCCTCCTCCTCCTCCAAATACAGAATTAAATTTGTTCCAACCTTTAAACAGAAATTTAAAATGCTAATATGCATACATACATTGGATCAAATATTTCCCAAAAATTTATTGTCATAAAAGATGCACTTACCCACTTTGTATGGCAATGGAGGAGGATGTCAGGGTTTTAATGCAACTTTAATGCAATCTCCAAGACCATCTTAAATAGAAAGAACAATGGATTAATCACTGAACAAGAATTGGGGGG
>NW_015505550.1:700059-721149 GCF_001515645.1 Sinocyclocheilus grahami
GTCTTTCATTTGACTTCTTACTGTTGTAATAATGGATTAATGTCTGTTATATTAGCCGAGTGTTACAAGAGTGGTGTTTGTATCATTATAGACAGGTGTGGGGATTTTTGAACTCTTTCTGCATGTTACATTGTTATGCTAGTGGGTGGTAATGCCAGTGTATCAATGACATATGGAACTAAATTTAAGTTATGTAAAAACTATATATCACTCTCGTAATCATGCAGTTAGACTCTATATCAGCAGGCTGTGGTTTTCTGTGGTCTCATACCTGATCTAGATTGATCTAGAGTCAAAATTCTCATTACAAAGATGGCACAGAAGCACTTCTGAAAGTAGCTTTTATGTGTCTTTACATACTGTTTAATGCTGCAATGCTATACAGAGAATTTTGAGCAGGCACAAGCAGCCTTAACTCAGTTTGTGTGATTTTTCTCAAAGGGATAGTTCACCCCAAAATGAAACTTTTGTCATCATTTACTCACCCTCAGGTTGCTCCAAACCGGTATGAGTTTCTGTGTTCTGTTGAACACAAAAGAAGATTTTGAAGAATGTGTATTTATTCATACTATGAAAGTAAAATATCTTGTGTACAGCAGAATTTTTGAATTAACCCTTTAAGAGTCCGTTTTACTAACAGCTTGCGTCAGCGCAAACCATCTTTTGGAGTTAAAATTGTACTGTCAGTTTTTACTAAAAACGCGCTGAAAAGGCGTGGACAGTTATTTTTGCGCCTGACCTTATCGAATATGCATTTGCAGGAGTTTCCATTTCAGACGCAAAATTTATGGGAGGAGAGTATTCGAATGAATCATGCAATGTGTTTTACTAACGTTTGCACTCGTCAAATTACTGGCATTTGTGCCATTATTTAACCCCCCATCATTGACGCTATATCATTGATACCGCGATATGACACTTTTTTTTATCATGTAAAAATGTATACCGGTGTTATCGTGGACGGTATGACATGGCACACCCCTATGCAGTAGAGACGAAAATGTGGAATAAAGTCGTTATTTTTGTTTTCTTTGCGCAAAAAAATAAATAAAGTATTCTCATAGCTTCGTAACATTATGGTTGAAAAACTGATGTAACATGGACTACTTTGTCAATCATCTTGGTACTTTTCTGTGCCTTGACCGTGGTAGTTCCCTTGCGGTCTATGGGAGGAATGACACGAGGGTGGGTAATTAATGACAGAATTGTAATTTTTAGGTGAAAAAACAATTTTGTTCCCTTTAAACAATTTTGCTCTTGAAATGGCTACAATTATTGTTGCTATAGGACGAGGCACCTCAGAGAACAGAGAGCGTGTGGTAGGAGGAGGAGGATTTTTTTTCACACATATTAATTTTATTTGGAATGCCAGAAGAACACACTGTCTGAATATATCGTTTGCCAAGCCATGTTATTTTTAATTTGCTTCGAATCACGCAATAGCAGCTTTATCCAAACTTCTTGCAACCCTTAATTTTTTGGCCTCCAGTTCTTTTCAACGTAGCCTACTGTGGCTTATTTATATCTTTGTTCTTTATTTGTGACTACGCTAATTTGCACTGCGCTTGGTATATTATGTTGGTAGATATGTAAATTAGATGTTGTGTTTGTGTTCTTTAATTTGCGCATACAAGACAACATTTCCTACTTCAGTGTTCAAAATATTATTAAAATCTCACTTCTTTTTATGTCTCAATTGATTTTTTTTATGATTTTGTGGGTTTCATATATTATTCTAATTAACTAACTAGTTTTAATACAGTACACCAAAAATCACACTATGAAAATTATTAAACATAAATCAAAACAGTACTACATTCTAACAAGATTATGACTTCACATAAACACGTTACAAAATTAAATATCAACAAAAAATATTTTAAACACATTTTTTTTTGTGTCCTTTAATATTTTCATTTTCACAAATTGTTACGTACAGTGTATGTACAATACAAACTTTTTAAACTTTTCAAATGTGATTATATGTTTGTGCTTTTGGAAATGGATCTTTAATTCGCCTTATTATTTTGCATTTAAGCCTCTTTTTGAGCATAAAATGTAATTCAATTCTGAAAATGTAATTGTTGTATGTCCAATTATTTAGTTGTATTATCATTTATCCATAATCAGGGTGTACTTTCTATACGTTTGTACTTTTAACGTATAGTTAAGACGTGTATGGGGTTTTGACAGTGGAACTTTCATTAATTTTAGAAACTGTGTAAATCCAGCATCCTGTTCAGACCCTATTATATAATACAAACAGTATTAATTTTAATTTAAGAACAGTTATTATGTGACCATACCTTGAAACCGATAATGGTGTTTTTGATAATTGATGATAATAATGCTCCGCTCTCTTCTATGTTCAGTTCTTCGTGACCGAAGTAGCGGCGCGTGTAATAATCAGTGTAGCTCGCAGCGGCCTCTGTCGGTAAAAAATAATCACAACATGACTGCTCTGGTGGTAACCAGCAACTTTCCAGAGACAAAACGTTTCATTTCTGTGTGTTTCGTAGTGTTTTAATTTTACACTGTAGTTTTCAGACGAAAGGACATGTAGTTTTGAATAAAAAGGCGACATACCTTCACTCAGAGTGGACGCGGCACCGGAGGAAGACTGGCTCCGCTGGTCTTCAAGACGAGCGCTTCGGCCAAATATCTGAAATATATGTAAAATTTCCCCCAAAACTGTCGAGACAAACTGGAAAAAGTAAGGAAACCGTTTTTTATAGGTTTGAAATTGATCGGCTTCAAAGCGCTCCTGTCAAGTCAAGAGTGCAGATAACGGCTTTTTAACGGATTAAAATATCAGTGGACTGGAGAGATGTAAACATACTCCTAGGAAAAACAGCAATATTACTGTCAGGGCTTAAAGACACTGATACAAAAAAACAACATAACGCACACATATTATTACCACTGTGTCATCTGTCGCAGTTGCACCGGTCGACCGTTGGAATTTAAAATTTTAACCCAACTGGTTGTGTTGTTATAGAAATAACCCAATAAACATAGGAATAACCCAACAAAACGACCCAACATGTTTAACCCAGATATTGGGTACAGTAAATAACCCAACGTTTTTTTAGAGTGTAGTAAATAAATGTATCTGATCTACTTGCTGCTCTGCTACGCTTGAACAGAGCACAAACACGTTCATCTCAGAAATGCATGCTCTTCTGGGGCTTTTCACCACACTTGACACCCAAGGTGCATCTTGAGCCCCGGATTCCCATGGTGTGCACTTGTGAGGCCTGGTGTCAATCAATACGCTAAGTCACTAAGAAACGCACACTTCCAACTTCTTGTGGTCCTCTGGGGGATCACGAGAGCTCTTACACCCAAATTATGTCAATGATGTCAGCTGCAAGTGCAAATTCTCTCTAGTTATTCTCTAATAAAATTGGCTTTACTGGTTTATAGCATCCCCTCCTGACCCTTTATCTTCTTAGTTAATAATTACTGTAAACAAATGCTGCAGTGCTATAAACCGTAACTACACTTTATGAGCGCATCTATGTGATGACAAACATAAACAAAATCTAGGGGGCCCCTAGAATCAACCTTTCTCCCTGCTAGCGACAGCACTGGATACAATGAACATTTCCTGTGGATCCACTAATGTTACTGCTATATTAACGACAGACTCTCAGGAAAGTTCAGGTCCACTGTGCATAATTGCTTGAACCAACATTATCTGTATAGAAAATTAGCAGAATGCTACTTACTGTATCTTATCTTGTGTTTTGGAGTAGTTAACTAAAGTTTCAGTCAAGAAGCAGTGCCGCAACACAAAATGCTACATCAGCGTATGAGATGTCAGGCTGGCAGTGATTCACTCTTTTGTGTCAGTTCTTTATAAATTTGTGAAATATGAATTTGTCAAACTGTAAGCAGAATTATCCAAATCCAATAATAACAAACAGCAGAGCTGCAGGACATGTCTCTCCAAATCGGTTCAAGTTTAAGTCTGAATCAGTCAGCCTGTTTACTCAAGCACTGAATTGTTTGGCGGGGTAAAACAATCCCCGTGATACTTTATAATGCAGAGAACTATGGTGGGCCGAAAGGTCCAAAAATAAGACTAATGACTTGTTGCTGGAAGCCACTGAACTATATCCAGTAGCTATTGATTTTTCCACTGATAGGCCAGTGCTGATTATTGAGAAGCCTGGTTGTGGATCTGGATCTCACGTTCCGCAACATTAAAATGACTTTATTTTTTTGTAAAATGTCCAAAAAATATTTTCAATAAATGTATTTCCCCTTCATTACACCACTGCATTAATTTCGGTGTTGAAGTATTATCTAGTGTGTAAATTTCTAGTTATTTATTAAGCAGGCACAAGTTATCCAGTCTAACCGAATGCTATAATAAGAGATATATGCCATTTTCACAGACTGTGATAATGTAGGAGAATAGTAAATCTAGCAAAGTTCATGTATATAAACACCTCATGTCTGCAGTACTGTATGTATGGTGCCTGTCTGTTCAGACATGGGACTGGCATCCCCCTCATCTGAAGGCAAGATGTCCCCAATAGTTGTGGGTTTCAGGTAAACAGCTGAATACAGATGTTCCAGCTGATCAAGTAAGTTGCATGAAAACAACTAAACTATTCAGCAGAATTTGGATATCCCAACTTGTGTCTAGCAACTAAGCAGACATGCTTTGTTACGGAACTTAAGTAGCCCACACTTTTTCTACTTCATTGTAGTTTCATCTTTTTCTCTCTTGCATGAGATCTGATGGTTAAAACAACAAGACACGGTGCAGTGGTCAAAGACTGCTGGCTAGCGTGTTTATTTAGAAAAACGATTTAAAAGCAGCACAAAAGTGTGTACTGTTTGAACTTTGTCCTAACTCCTGTAGGTCGGTGCCCTTTATCGCCCCACAACTTGTGTGTAATGCTGCCCGAGCCTGATTTCCCCTCGTTAATGGACTGTTTTGAGAGCGGAGAGTGAGCTGTGGACGGATGCAATCACAGCCTCCGTGCTTGAAGACAGAGCCGTGCCTCGTAAATCTTCTGCAGTGTGTTCCCGCTTCAGCTCAATCAGCATCACTGCCGGACTGTTCCAGAAGCCGCCTTTGTTTATTATGCCGAGTCTGAGTCAAAGGCAGAGAGTTGGAGGAGCTGACAGGTGCTTCTGACCACAGGCTGTGTGTGTTTATGTTTAAAGGAAGCTCTGGTGCACCAGCTCATTGTATTTAGCCTTCTTAACGAACAGCAATTAGTAAGAGCTAATGAGAGCATATAGTGGTCTTATAAGTCTTTTTTTCCTGTGTTCTTTCTTTTCTGTTTGTCTTTCTCTCATTCTCTCTTGACATTCTATTTAAAACCTTGAATTCCTTGTTTTCTCTCTCTCTCTCTCTCTCTGGTCGTCACCTGTTGTAACTTATCTGTGGTTCAGGGGTTTTCATTTTAAATTTAAATTTTTTGATGTATAGGCCTATAGCATCCCTTCTCTAAAATATAAAGGTAATTATATATTTTCATGCATAAAGACCCATTTATACTACTATTTTATAAAGACAATATATGTTAAAAAAAATTTAGTAATTGGCTTTTATATTGTCGCGGTACTGAAGCCAAAGCAAATGATAAAATAGTTTACTAATAATAATACAGATTTACTTAGTATTATTATTGTTGAAAAGTTTTTTTCTACCCACTATTAGTGTTATATGTGTATTATTGAAGAGAATTTAACTCAAATGTACACCTTACTATTAAAAACTACAGTTGTCAATAGAATAAAATGGAATAAATAGCATAAAATAATGATATGGTCAGCATTTCTGAACGATCTTTAGCAAAACTTTTTTTTAAAACTTAATGTTAATTAATTTGATTTAAATTTTAAGTAATGTATAGTTAAAATGTGTTTTTTTTTCCCCCAAAATGTTTTTCACCGGCTTGTCGGCCCTTTGGGGGTCCTTAGACTCCAGCTTGAAAACTCCAGTGATTCCAGTGTCATCATCTTGAATCTATTTACAATTTATCCCTGAATGATAGCAGACATGAGAGTGAGGGATCGCAATGCTTTAACGATGGAGAGGGTCTGTTTTTTATTGCCCGCAGAGTCTCAGTGTTACTCTTATGGGCTCCCCTCTATAGGCTGTTGGATTTCCAAGAAGAGGCTAGGCCAGACAAAATGTCACGCAATAAGATCGACAACACTGATTTGCACCCATTTATTCAACCAAGGATGAAAGATTGGGCTATTGCAAATACATGTAGAATAAAAGCATGTCTGGACTGTAGGTATAAATCAAAATGTTGACGCACATACTGTTAAGTGAGCATTTGCATTTATTTTCTGCTTCTGTTAATCATCGCTATGACCTTGTGGTTGTAAATGACTAGACTGTTGCAAAAAAGAGCAAGAACAGATATTTCCCCAGATTTCAAATCAAAGGCCTTTACCGGGTCCGGCTGCTTATTTCCTAATCTACACACAAAGAAAATATACAGTAGTATTACGGAAATTAAACCCATTCGGTGTTGTTTACTGGTGACGTGTTTTGAAGCTCTGAAATAGGCTACCCATATTTCATACCGCTAGACAGACATGATTAAATGAACAAAAAAAGTCTCTGCTGCTGTAATTTATTTTGTATTGTGGAAGTCTTGTGGAAATGCTTGTAAATTTCCATGTAATATTAAATGCCTAGAGAAATTCTTAGTTATGATCTCTTGATCTACAACAAGAAGTGAAATCATTAATTCATAGAGAATAATCTAAAGAGCACTATTTAAGTGAAAAGGCATGGACATTTCTGTAATGTTAATCTCCAGGTCATTGGTGTGGTTTGGCAACTAGCGAGAGAGGCTGATACACCTGGCACTAGGCCTTGCATATGCATTATCTGAAAATAGGGAGCTTCTGTTTGGTTTCGGTTCACTTGAAAGCTTATGAGTGAGAACTATCAAAGTTGAATAATGTTGTGCTGAATTCACTTATTTTGAGAGGCTGTACGGGCACGATCAACGGGGAAATAAAGTCTTTTCTGTGGCCCAAATGCCTGTGTGTAATTTTCTGCCAAACCATACAGCACAGCACGGAAGTTTATAAAGAGCCTCTCAGAAGTGTGGTTCTGTGGCACGCTACGCCAGAGAAAACAAACAGTTGACATAATGTAAAAGCCCTTAATTCGGTCAGGTAGGCTCGTTTTGGACCTCACGTTTGTTTTCATTGCAAAACATCATAATGTGAATGTTGATCATTCATATTCAATACAGTGTGTCCTGCAAACACAGACGATAAGAAAATAAAAGAGTAACTTAAGAGTAACTTATGTAAAGCCAAACGCGTTTCCTACACTACTTTTTTGACCCTCTTCGCTCTACGTTGTTTGACCGTATCTTAGCAACTGCAGTTAGTTTCTGTTTACTTAGTAACTGAAGGGAACGCCGACAAGTTAACAAGACAACGTATTTGAAAAGGACAACTTTTAGAAACATCATACAGACTTGTTTAGTCAGTTTGTTGGTGAGTAATAAACCGTCTTTTAAATCGACTCTTTCATGAGGGTCACAAATATTTTGCGTCTTTAAATTTAAATAGTAATAACCCGTTAGATATGTTTGAAATCCCACATATCAGTCCTCGCGCTTTAATGCATTCGTTGATATAGTTGTATCCTTCTCGTGTTGTATTAATAGTGTTAGCTCTATTGCTTTAACTCTGCTTTAATGTTAGGTTAGACTCGTCTGGTGTCCGTCATGGGGGTGACGCTTTCTAGGGCAGTTCAGTGGAGTTCTGATGGAGATCAGCTAGAGAACAGCCCTCTGAATAATGACATACTGACTGAAATCCTGCTCTTCACGGAGGACTTCGCAGACAGACACCCACAGGAGGCCAGGATTCCATTCAGCGAGCCTTTCCAATGGAAAACATCTCTAGAAACAGCTGATTTCACATCAGATATATATGACACCAGGTAATACCAACAACTGTTAAACGTGCAATTGACTAGCATGACATTTGCTTTAGAGAAATGAGGAAGATTGCATCTAATTAAATTTTCTTGTGTAGATAACTACTGCAGGTTTTCAGATAATTTCTGATTTTTCAACCCACCCTTTGCTGTTTCTCTTTTTCAGAGAAGAATCAGCTGTGTCCCTGGAATGTGATGATAAGGGACGTCCCCTTCTCCAGCTGAGTCCACCTGCCATCACAGTGCACTCATTTTACCACCTCTCAAACCTTTTGCAACTAAACAAAGATAAAAAGCTGAAGGAGGTCTGGGCCTGTTTGGAAGGTGAGCTGCATGCAGCTTTACTTTAAGGGCTACTTTGTCTGAAATGACGTATTCTGTTATTCCTTATTCCTTGTAGCCATCGTTATGTACATAAAAGTAAAAATATTGACAATTTTGCAGCCTTCATCATTCCAGGGCCTTCATTCATTTATGATGAAATATGTGGGATCCCAAAATCTGAGAACAGGATTTTAAATTAAAATTATTTAAACCTGGAACTAGAAACATAAAATCTGTAGTATTTAAAATTTTGCAATATTTATAGGACCCCAAACAAAATATGATTAAACAGTCGGTCAGATGTTCTTCCACTGATGCACAGGATGCTCTTTGGATCATTCCTAGATCAGGCTGGATAACTTGATCATCAGGTTTACACAAACTCGTGGAGTTTTGTGCCTCTTGAATGCAACTGTCATTAAAGCAAGAAGAGGAATACGCATACGAAAATATGTTATTTTTTTCAGTTCAGTTTTAATTGATGATATAACATATAATAAAAAAAGTCTGTATTAATTATACAAATGTGAAATAGAAGCATTTTCCTTAGTGGTCTCTGGCTTTTAGCAAATTGTTCATCTGAAGATTAATTTCAGACATGCTTCCTGCAGCTTTTGGCTAACATTTAAATGTGTACTCAGTACATTTTTGCTAACACTTAATGGGCTCTTATTTGTCCCAATAGTACCAGTGTTTGTGGACTTTATACTGACACCTATCGCCTTGGTTCCAAAAGTCTTGAAATGCAACCTGCAATGGGGCTGAGGGAAAAAACAAAGATGAGTTGATGAGTTTTTGTATGACAAACAGGTGTGAGTAAAATTTGTTAATGGCCAACAGTTAACAGGGAGCCAATGAAGAAGATCTTTGGGCCCATCTCTCCCACAATACACGAAGGCAAGCTATTCAGTATCCTGCATCAGCTGGATGAGAAGTTGTTAAGCATTGCTGTCAGACCGATCACGAGGTAAACTCTTTCTGTATGCATATACACTGCCTTCAATCAAACCAGTCAGCCATTCTTTAATGCCTTGTCATATATTTAAAATACTGAAAAGATACTTCTTAATCTACAGCACTTGACAAGTAAATGTTTTCAATTTGAAGCTTGTGCATGCATCCAGCTATATTACTGTTACTGGTTAATGAGCTGTATTTTTGTTCTGTGTGTGTTTTTGCCCAGAGAGGGCAGGCTAAGCCCAGCAGCTGTTAATACAGAGGTAGATCTGTTGAAGAAATTCTGTGGAACAGGAGAAAACCGGGTGCTGAAGTCTGTGCGCTACACATCAGGTTTGCATTATCCTCACTTTCCCCCCTCTCCATCACTTCTGCTCACTTTATCTCTTTCTGTCACTCACTCACTTCCAGACTTATTTTTACCCTCATTCTGATTAATCTTGTTTCTCTCTTACATATTTCTCTCTCACTCTCTCTTTTTGATGCTGGGAGTGAATGATTGTAGTTTTCCAGCACTTGAAAAGTATCTTGACAAGCAAAACTTGAAAAGCAAAATTACATAAGATATTAAGTCTTATTTTCATATAAATGTATTCAAATTAAGTGAGCTTATGTTTAAAATGTTAAAAAAATATCTTATTATTTTTTTACACCATTTTTATTGTTCTAATCATACATTTAAAAAAAAAATTCTCAGAAAGCAAGACTTTTATCTTATGTTGTTTTTCTTTCTAATTAAAGACAAATTGCACCAGTATTTGTACTTTTGTCTATTTTATTAGTTCAATGTAGATGCATTTTTTTTGTGTCTGTTAATTACGAACACATTAGGCAGACCTACTCTAACAAAAATGAGATGAACGCCACTAATGTGGCTGTTAGTGATGATGTGCAGAGCTGTGACAGGAAGAGTGGTGCTGAGTTAAATGTGGCCACTGAACCATCACAGTTCCTGCAGGCCAACGAGAAATTGAATCAAGAGAGGTTGGTGTCAGATAACTCAAAAGATGGATCTGTAGAGACAACTGAGGTGACTGCCGGCCCCAGTGAAATGCTCACAGTCCCACTTTCAGAGTCGAACCTCATGTTACACCATTTTTATTGTTCTAATCATACATTTAAAAAAAAAAATTCTCAGAAAGCAAGACTTTTATCTTATGTTGTTTTTCTTTCTAATTAAAGACAAATTGCACCAGTATTTGTACTTTTGTCTATTTTATTAGTTCAATGTAGATGCATTTTTTTTGTGTCTGTTAATTACGAACACATTAGGCAGACCTACTCTAACAAAAATGAGATGAACGCCACTAATGTGGCTGTTAGTGATGATGTGCAGAGCTGTGACAAGAAGAGTGGTGCTGAGTTAAATGTGGCCACTGAACCATCACAGTTCCTGCAGGCCAACGAGAAATTGAATCAAGAGAGGTTGGTGTCAGATAACTCAAAAGATGGATCTGTAGAGACAACTGAGGTGACTGCCGGCCCCAGTGAAATGCTCACAGTCCCACTTTCAGAGTCGAACCTCATGCAGGTGCGCGGGGCTGACCTCCATGCTGATGTAAAAAATGAAATCAAAACCAACTGATATCAGAGTTCAGCAAACAGTGTTTCTCAAGGCTTTAGAGGATTCAGGTTATGAATATGAAGACTTTAAGGCTGATGATACACGGGGCAACTTTTTGAGCAATTTTGCTGGGCAACTTTATTTGAGCAATGTTGCTTGGGCACTTTCCCACTGAAACAAATTTCTATCTGTATACTTTAGATCAGTCATGGGTCCTGTGTCTCACCTGGTTGCCCGTTGACGGCAACATTAACTAAAGTTGCCCGGCAACATTGCTCAAAAGGTTGCTCTGTGTATCATCAGCCTAAGAGTTTTCTAGGTGAAAATTATGGGAGGTACTCAAACAAATAGGCAAAACAGACCTCCAGAGGTGGGATTGAACTATGTTCAGTTAAACAAATTCATTATTTTCTTGACAGTACCAGAAGACTGTATAAGCCTAAAGCTGGCAAATAAGAAAATACAATTTAATTCAATTTCTGTGAAATTGCGTGACCAACTTAACTCCATAGACCAATTATAGGTTTGTAAACATTCAGGATGCGCGCGCATCATGGTTGCAGAAAACCCGGGAGAGATAGCCTTTATGGCTAGAGAATTTCACGGATAGGGTACAAAATAGTTTTGTTTAAAAATATTATAAATTATATTGATTAGATGTCATTTTCAAAATGTTCTCCGCATATTACAAGAGCTTGTCACCCAGCGATAAGCATTGTTATTCAACGAAATTGACGTTAGAGAGTGGGATAGTCTTACAGATCCGAAACAGGGATGATGTTTGTTGTGGGCGGAGCCTATCTGGAGGCAGAAATTTACGTTTTTCAAGTGGCAGTCTATGGAGCCATGGAATAAAAGAATAAAAAAAGGTCAATTTGATTTTATATTTCAAAATTCTGACTTTATTCTCGCAATTCCGAGATTATATCTCACAATTCTAATAAGGAAAAACAACTCGTCATTCTCTCTTTTCCCCTCGGCTCTTCTGGCTATTATGTAGACATATTGTTTAAATCGAATTTATGCTTTAAAAGTAAAGTAATCATAACAGTTTTCATCTGTAGTATGTGCGTTTAAACGTCTGTGTTTAGCTTCAAATGGCGTCTTTGACGACAGTATTGTATAAAAAAATTATTTGCATTCCGATCTTGACATCAAAAGGCACAAAAATATTTTTTTTCTTTTATTCCATGGATTTGACCCATTTATCTCCACTTGTTCCCAGTGTTTTTCTGCAACCACTATGCGCGTGCAGCTGCAAGTGACGTAACTGTGACGTCTACTCTAAATTGGTCTATATGGTGGGGAAATCTTTTTGCTCTCAAGCAAAATTCCAAATTGTGCAGATTCCTATAGAAAGTACTTGATTTCAACCAAACTACTAAATTCGGTAAATGTGACCACACATCCAGAAATGTCAATAGGAATCAGTGTAATTGGGAATTTTGTGTGAGGTTCAAAGAATTCCCAAAGCTGGTTTTTAACGGACTCGCCTAGTTGACCAACAGAAAGCTGCTGGTTTTGTTTAGTTTTGCATTGCTACACTGTTGCCTGCGAATTTTTGCTAATGTTACCACACCTTTAAGACCGAAACATCTTTACATGGTAGTTTTCCTATAAGAAACCCAATAAACATTTTAGTGCTTATTGGCATGTCAATAAGTCAAAAACATTTTTCTCTCTGCCTCACACTCACTCTTCAAGCCATCACCATTAGTGGCAATTCTGGATATCCTTTAAATATAACATGTCTGTATTCAAGTTTCCACAACATGGAAACCATTACATATGTCAGATTTCAGTTTACAAAGAGGTTCATCACTTCTTCCTTTCTCCCTGAGGAGAACAGGCTGATTTGCTGTGCCATAACAATCAACTCTTTTTTTGGAAAGAGGAGTGCGGCCTGCAAATTTTGAATGATGAATGTGGCTTCTTTTGAAAAATGTGTCCCCGTATGCCGAGTCAAATTTGGAAGCTTCTATGCAAATAAAGGGAGGGGGGGGGGCGCCGTGAGGATGAGCAGGGTGGTTTGGAGCATGTGGAGTATCAGCGGGGGTTTTTGGCGAGGGTGATTTATCTTAGGGTTATGTCTGCAGCAGCTCAGTCCTGAAGAACAATCAGTCATCTTCACTGGCAGGGCTGCTGGGAGAGAGTGTCCATCTGCCCCTGTGGGAGCCAGCACTGTATGAACCTTCCAAAACTGAAGTTTTATAGCAAATATTTACTGTTGAGAGGTGACAACAGTGCACTAATTTAACATTTGACACAATATACATGTAACAAAATATACAAATCTCTAAAGCATAAATCTTGCCTCCACAGATTACGTGTTCTCCAATGGTTGTCGTTCTCCACCGTGGAGGCAGATGGATGGAGAGATCTGCTCCCTTATAATCGAGGCCTGTGACACAGAACCCACGCTGTTCATCACTTGCAGCACAAGTGAAGTTTTCCTCAATGAGGTGAGAAAACTGTCAAGATGTTAAAGGATTAGTTAACTTCCAGAATAAAAAAATCCTGATAATTTGCTCAACCCATGTAATCCAAGATGTCTGTCTTTCTTTGGTTGAAAAGAAATTAAGGTTTTTGAGGAAAACATTCCAGGATTTTTCTCCATATAGTGGACTTCAATGGGGATCAACGGGTTGAAGGTCCAAACTGCAGTTTCAATGCCGCTTCAAAGGGCTCTACATGATCCCAGTCGAGGAATAAGTGACTTGTCTAGCGAAACTGTCTGTCATTTCCAAAAAAATTTTTTTTTATATACTTTTATCCACAAATGCTCATCTTGCACTAGGTCTGCGATGCGTATCTACGACTTCACGCATTATGCTATCACGTTGGAAAGGTCTCGCACGGTTAGCTCTTCATCTATGTACTTCAAAAAGGTAGGGTAGAGTGAAAAACTAATTTTCTCCTCCAACTTCAAAATTGGCCGTCATCGTTGTTTTACCTTTTTTTGTAAAGGGCGTTTGACTTTCTTTGCATGTTCGCTTTGTAAACAATGGGTCGAGCTAGTGCAAGACAGGCATTTGTGGTTAAAGTTATATGCATTTTTTTTTTTTTTAGAAAATGACCGATCGTTTCGCTAGACAAGACACTTATTCCTGGGATCGTGTAGAGCCCATTGAAGCTGCCTTGAAACAGCAAATTTGGACCTTCAACCCATTGGTCCCCATTGAATCCACTATATGGAGAAAAATCCTGGAATGTTTTCCTCAAAACCTTAATTTCTTCTCGACTGAAGAAAGAAAGACATCTTGGATGACACGGAGTAAATGATCAGGAAATTTTTATTCTGGAAGTGGAATCCTTTAATAACAGTCATTTGGTGTGTCAGTTTTAGATTGCTCTAGGAACACAATTCTCTCGTATGTCACAGTTCTGCTACATTGGTGTCAAAAATGATGGAATTCAGTTACATAACGTATCATCTGCCATGAGTAATCCGTTTCAGAAGTGTGGACATTCTCAGTGTGGACAGTTGATTATAGATTGTATTTTTATCATGAAACCAATTACAGAGGAGGTTGATAATCTAAACAGGGCATATCCCAACAAGCCTGACCTGAGCACCTAGAAGATGAAAATTAATGCTTTCCATCGGAATGCTGAATGATGCAATATGAGTCTGCTGAATCTGAAATGTGTCAGGCTGTCAAGAGAGCAAATTTTGGTAGACAATTTGAACATACACAATGTGCTCTTAATGTGTTTGAAAGGTACGGTATACAGACACTTTTCCAAAACATGAGGTAAGTCAAACTGAAAAGTTTAGACATGCCAGTTATATGATTCTGTTCCAGATCTGCTTCTGTGGTTTGAGCCGCCCCACAGAACTAAATGTGTGTGCAATTAATCAAAAGCAACATTTCACACACCACAAAATTTTTCATTCAGAATGCCACTTAATCAAGTACATACAGTGGGGCAAAAAAGTATTTAGTCAGCCACCAATTGTGCAAGTTCTCCCACTTAAAAAGATGAGAGAGGCCTGTAATTTTCATCATAGGTATACCTCAAATATGAGAGACAAAATTAGAAAAAAAATCCAGAAAATCACATTGTAGGATTTTTAAAGAATTAATTGGTAAATTCCTCGGTAAAATAAGTATTTGGTCACCTACAAACAAGCAAGATTTCTGGCTCTCACAGACCTGTAACAACTTCTTTAAGAGGCTCCTCTGTCCTCCACTCGTTACCTGTATTAATGGCATCTGTTTGAACTCGTTATCACTCTCCCTCTCCACGTCTCTCTCTAAATATCTGTTCTTTTTTGGAGTCTCTTGTCCTTGTCTGTGTTCTGTTCAATGCTTTCTGACACTCATCTGTTCATTGTACATTTGTGGTCAGTTTGAATCTACTGCAAATGACAGTTATGCTAATTGTATAGATTAGACATTTAATCAGAACAATTCACCTCTAAACCTCAGAGATTAGGAGTTCAAAATACAGTTATGCCTGTGCATGTGTGTAAAGCTGATGGACTTTTTATGTGTGTGTGTTTAATGAGTGCTAAACCTTTTCTCTTCCACTTTTACTTTTCTTTTTCCAATATGGCTTTATGTTTGAGATATCTATTGTAACCCGGCTTAAATCTCAGCCAAAAATACTGATACACCATTGGGAATGTTGTCAAGCTCTGTTTAAACTTACATTATGATTTGTCTTTTCAGAGAATCAACGGAGAAGGAGGTGAAAACTCCTATATGACAAAAAGTGAAGTCTACAAAGACATTGTCACACTGCTGAAAAACAAGTCTCCCCATTTTGCTTCAGCTGCTGATGAACAGGTATTGCTTAACACCACATAAATACAGCAGTTTTATCTCTTTCAACATATATTAGTCATGCCTTATTTCCTCAGATGTTGGTTTAAGACCAGTGCTTGGCATTGTTGGCTTTCCATTTCTCTGATCGTTTTTATCCTCTTCCACTGCATTTGGTCTTAAAATGCTCCAGATGGCAATTTCAAAACACATGACAGTGGTTTCATTATAGTGTCTGCTGCACACCACAGGGCTTTGGATATCCTAGCCATGTTCTGGGCAATCCTAACATGTGAATTACATAATTCATAGCTATGCACTAATCATCCATAATTTGACAACACAATTGTGACAAACTTATATAATCCATATAAAAAATTATATAATAAAATAATATATAATTAAATAAAATGATCCACAAAATTATATAATCCTGATCCTGATGTTAAAAAAAGACATTAGTGCTCGTTAATTGCACATCTCAGATACTAGATGGGTTTCTTCATCTACCTAAAAGTATTTGAAAGGCTGATGAGTTTTGTGAATATTGAAAAAGCTTGAAGCTCAATTGCGGTGGTCTGGAGAACCTGAAATTTCAGGCATCAGAGACAGATTACATCATCATGCGAGCATGCAGTACTCTTGACAGACATGTGCAGCCAAGTAGAAGTCTGCTGTTAGTGAAATGGAGTTGATGTTATTGATAGTACATTGCCCCTAGTAGAATTTTGTGTTAAACTGTTATGTGCAATCCTTGATGAGATCATTTTCTTTTTTATGGTGTGGATGGGTGCAAGCTACCAGAGGACTGCAAGCGCCCAAATAGCTTTGTTTTGATTTAGTTATTGTCATTAGGTACACTACCTTTCAAAGGTTTGACATCAGTAACAAAAGATTTCAGTTTCAGTTACAAAAGATTTCAGTTTCAAATAAATTGTTTTTAACTTTCTATTCATCAGAGAATTATTACAGCACATTTTCAACAGCACAACTGTTTTCAACATTGATAATAATAATAAATGATTCTTGACCACCAAATCAGCATATTAAAATTATATTTGGAAGAGCATGTGACACCAGAGAAAAGAGTAAGGAAGAGCAGGAATAAGTCACATTTGAAAGTCAAGTCCATTTTATTGGCATAGTGCTTTTCACAATACACATTGTTTCAAAGCATCTTATTCTTTACAGAAAATGATGTCGTTAATGTTTATAATATCTTAATATTTTTTATGTCTTAGTCACATTTAATAGATCAGAGCTGGGCAATAATGTAGTTTACATTTTGGAACAATATAAACAATCATATTGGCTATATAGTATGTATCATTTTACCTGAGTAGACTGTATTTATGCAGGTAAAATAAAAAATATATATATATTAAAATAAATTGTAATATTTAATGATATTATTGTTTTTACTGTGTTTTTAATTAAATAAATGCAGCCTTGGTGAACATAAGAGACATTAAAACATTCAAAAATCTTACCAACCCCAAATTTTTGAATGTCAGTGTACATGCATCGCTTTAATGCTTTAATATTGACTTTTAATGTCTGAAAAAATTGCCACAGGCATGTGGGCAGTGCTCTGACACAATTTTCCACGACACGCCTGACTGGGCTAGGGTATGGCAACTGCCATATGGAAATGCCGCCCCTGATGACGTGACAGACAACTAGTTGTCCAGTCCTGTTCCGTTCACACAGCGCGTGTGTTCCGAGAATGCGGTTGTGATTCCTGAAAATTTACAGGTGTGAGTTCGGTTACAGAATGCAGTTGTCGTGCCCGTAAATAACCGAAATGTGTGTGAACGTAACCGTATTAAGGACTCAAATACAGGACTGACAACCGTATTCTGCTGCTGTGTGAACGTGGCCTTAAACCTGTAGACTACTGATTCAGTTATTCATTTCGAATTCCAAATATTTACAAACAGACTCAAGGAAAGAGGCCAACACTTCAAACATAGACACACAAACAGCAGAGCTGTCCTTCAACTGGCAGCAGTGTACTCCTGCTCGCCCCTCAGCATGTGGTGTGAGGTATGCAGCCTAAGATTAATCACAGCTGAGGAGAAGAGTGCAAAGGGAAAGAGGGGACAACCCAATGTCTGCACTTCTCTCTGTGCATCTGCTTGTCACAATAACCAGGAGAGAGGCAGATTAAGAGACTGAGTGAGAGAGAGAGGGAGTTCTCTTCTCTGTCACTGTGCTATTTTTCACATCACCACAGTGTGAAAGAATGTGAGAACAGGGCAGTTAGTCAGACCCTTCTGAATTAAGTAAAAGATAGATTAACAAATTGGGTCTCTGATAATGGCCTCAAGATGTGGTGAAAAGTGTGATAAATTATATCCTCTTTCTCATCTCTGACACAATGTATTTGTTGGAAAAATGTTTGGTTTTACAGCAGCAAATATTTAGTCCTTTCTACACAAGATTTTAAAGACAAGAATTATATCAAAATTAATTTTTAAATATACAACATCTTTAAGAAATTACTATTTTCTTTTCCTTTTAAGTGTGTGTTTTTTCTTTTTTCTTTTGGCTGACTCAATGTTGTCCAGATCTGTCTTCAGCTTCATCGGTAGCAGAGTTCAGTAAACGGCTTTTTGTTGATGCAGACAAAAGATTTCCTCCTACTTGTATATTTCTTTTCTTAAAGCAAAGTCCTCAGATCCACACTAATGTTTTATGCCGACCATTGGCGGTTTTATAACCAACATAATTCTGTCCTTGAGCAATATAAACGGAAACTCCATCATCGGGACAGATTTCTCTTTATGTTCGTTGTTAAATGATGGTGATGTTATCTCTCGCCAATATAGTTTGCAGATGGAAAGTGAAGGCAGACAGAAAGATTACTGCTGTACCATATAGTAGTAGTTATTGTCTAGCGCTACTCTGCCGGTGTAAAAACCTCTGTCTGGTGCTCCCGTCAGCTACCTTGAGGACAGAAAGTATCAAATGTTCCTTTCTCATCTCATCTCATCTATTCATTCTGCATTCAGAGCCAGTTTTCAGACACAAACTAAGCCTGCTGCAGAATTTTACCTTTACTCTCAGCAGAGATGTCCAAGTTAAACTCTGTCAGGTCCAGGGCAGGCTTCATCTTCCTCACTTGAGGAACAGTTCCCATGAGTCTGTGCTCAGTAGCTCTGCTCACCTTTCATAACTCTTGCCTCTGATGAATGTTCAGTCTAAGTATGCTATCATTCTAAAGATCTATGAGGAAAAATACTGGAGAAGCTGAAGTAGAGCTATACAGTATGTTGCACTTGTTTATTTGATACAATGTCATTTGCACATATCTCTGGACCTTTATAGGTCCTAGAACAACATCCTCAGCAACCAATCAAAGCCCTAACAGTCTAAAATCATAAGGCAATGATTGAATAATCGGAATGTTGTTTCAGGAACAACAAAGGATGTTGATATAGGAATATGTCCTACTTGTGTAAATCATATCAGGCTGTTTATTTGGTACATAACAGTCACAGTCATACTTGCTATTGCTGAAAGGTGTCTGAATATTGTTGCCAACATTTTTTTTTTTAAATATTAGACAGGAAATGCCACTTCAGATTTAAGACCTGATTCAAAGTGCCTACGGTTAACCTACTGAACAGATGTTGCCCTTCTAGTGTGATTTTCTGGAATGATTCTTCCATGCCATGTTGCCTTTGGCTTGCTCACTGGGGGTATTAAGACACTATTTTCTGCAAAGCTGCTTTGAAACAATATGTATTGCTGAAAAAAAGAAAAGGAAAAAGAATGAGGTGAATATTCTTTGTGCGGTTTCAGTGTTTGGTTTTTGAACAAGGCTGGATATGTGAGTCCGATTATTGGTGGCAGTGAGGAGAAAGACTTTATTATTCTTTGAAGTAATGATGCCAGGCAGACTGTTCAGCGTGTGAGCATTTGTGTGTAAAAATGCCCACCAGACTTTCATGTTTTATTGTGCCAGCGGGTGGGAGCTCAACCATGAGCACTAGCAGCTGACGGGTGATGGACAGAGGCCGTAAAGAGAGAGCAATTAAATAGTCTGCTTAGACACAAATCAATCCCCTCTTTGTTCTCCATATTTTGCATTGGTTCCTTGTTTTCTAAATTTCATGAGTTTGCTTTTCTATGTCTTTCTAAGGTCTTCCAAACATATTTCTGCATAGTTCTCCTTTTTGCTAAAGGCTCTCATCACCTTCTACAAATACACGTTTATCCACCTGAAACGAACCCGTTATGTTAGGGTGCATGTTGATATGAGTGCAGATAATGCTTTTAGTCGCACTATGGGACTCTTGTAACGTGAAAAGTTCAGCATAGAATAGGCTCTGGATTGCAGCCTGAGTTTGCTGTAATAAGTCTCAGACACGCTCTGGTCCTTCAGCCATCAGTCAAGCACCGGGCCGTGATTATTGAGCCCAGAAACCCTCAGCGCACACCAGCTCTCAGCCAAAAACAATAGGCTGTATCTTTTAACATATCAGCTGCGTGAGGAACCGATGCGTTTTTGTACTTTTATCAGATCAGACACTTTTAATCTAACATGCACAGCCAGGGCCGAGCAGAAGGTGACGTTCATCAGGGAAAAGATATCATACTCAACTGCTTTGTGAGACTGGGACAGGAAAACTGTCGCTCTGTTCCAAAACCTAGTAAGCTTCCTCTGATGAAGGCAGTATTTCAATTCATCATAGATGCACTCAACGTGAAAGCCGTTTCAAAATGTAACTTACTAATGCTGCTGTGATAGAAACCTAGTTTTTGCTAATTCTTATTCTTTGTATCCTTTGAAAAACAATAACAATGTACTGCAATGAGAAACATATCCAAGACGACAAATTAAGTGAGAACAATATCTAGAAATACCTTTAATTCATTAGAACATTAATATGATACATTCAGTTCAAAAGTTTGGGCTAAGTATTTTCTTTAATTTAAAGAAATTAATACTTTCATTGATTTACATTGATGAAAAATGACAGTAAATACATTTATGATACAAAAAAAAATCAAATAAACTTTTTATTCATCAAAGAGTCCTGAAAAAATGTGTCGGTGTTTCCAAAAAATATTAACAGCATAGCTGTTTTCAACATTCATGATAATGAGAAATATTTCTTGAGCACCAAATCAACCTATTAGAAATATTTCTGAAGAATCATGTGTTACTAATGACTGGAGTAATGGATGCTGAAAAATCAACTTTACCATCAAAGGAATAAATTATATTTTAAAATGTATTAAAAAAGATATGCTATTTTAAATTGTAATAATATTACACAAAATTACTGTTTTTACTGTATTTCTTATCACATAAATGCAGTCTTGGTTAGCAAGACACTTCTTTCAAAAACATTTAAATTCTTACAGACACCTTACATTTTATAATCTTACATTACACCTTACATTTCACACACACACACACACACACACACACACACACACACACACACACACACACACACACACACACACACACACACACACACACACACACAGTTAAAAAAAAAAAATTTTTATGTTTT
>NW_015505550.1:721311-734451 GCF_001515645.1 Sinocyclocheilus grahami
ACACACACACACACACACACACACACACACACACACACACACACACACACACACACACACACACACACACACACAGAGTTTAAAAAAAAAATTATTTATGATTTTATGCATATTAGAGTGTTAGAGTTTATGCATATTAGACTCCTTTCATGATGCCTGTGTTGAAATCGATTGTGAGTGTCTTCTTTAGTGGTTAGTGCACTAGGTTTTGTAATATTCTTTTGTCTTGCAAATTTCTCTCTTCATGTGTCTTCATAGTTGGATGTTGCAGTAGTTTGAGGTTTTCTCTTACTTGATATTCAGGCTTCTGTTTGGGATGCCACACTGGAGAGTTCATTCTCCCTTCTTGTTCTTGGACAAGGTTTTTGCAGGTTTATTACTTCAATTATAATATTAAAGATGGGTGGAGTGGTATGAGGAAATGGATATAACTTTGGAGGTTCTTAACTTTGGCCTTCTTCAGGCCAGAAATGCTCATGAAAGGCACAACGTGTGCTTACCTGGATCCACACAGGGTCCCTTGTGCCATATTAAAAGCTTTTTCCCTTGTGTACTCTTTCTGAACTCTTCCTCTCTCATACTATTATCTCTTCTTCTTGCACTTTCTGTTACTTTTTCTTGCTGCATCTCTCTAAAAAGATGGAATCAATGAAAAGCTGATGGCAGGGCATAGCAGGTGCCTGTGACTAAAATCTTTCCTGCCTCTTAACCATTCATATGTCTCCTGTTGAGCTTCTCACTGAACTAATAAAGAAGTAGGAGAGAGACAGATTAAAAAAAAATCTTTGTTTTGTTACTTTGTCACAAAAACTCCACTGACTGTGTGCCAAACTGCCAGCCTGCAGTTCAAGAATGTATAGAAACAATAAACCTCTCATATTGTATAGACAATTAACAGAAGAAATATTGGAAATAGTTTTCTATTTTTTCCCTCATTTATTCTCATAACTCAAAGACTGGACTGTTTTTCTGGCAGTGGACTGTGGAGAAAGGCTGTATTATATAAATGTTCAGGGATACAAATTCATAAGTGGGATTTAGTTTTTATATGTCTCTTTCTTAGAATTAAAAGTCGAATATGAGTGTGTGATGTGCCTCCCCAATAAAGAGACAATATGTCAGATGTAAAATGGAAAATATGTTGCTAAGAGTGCATTCATGAAGATCTTTGTTAAACGAAAAATGCTTTAAAGGAAGAACTTAGACATGTCCTTTTCCTGACTCCCTTGTTTCTTTTTTTATTCACTTTCTCCTACAGGACTTTGCCATTCAAGATGTGCCATCCGCTAAAAAGATCTTACATGTGGAAACGGTTGATGTGGAGGAAACTGGCCAAACCCTGAAGTCTTACGACCATGAGGAAAAGAATGTGCCTGAAAAGGCGAGACAACAGCTTGCGCTGAACAATCCGGGCAGTAGGAAGAATAAATTAGAACCATCTTTGAAATGGAAGAACCTCGGCCTCACGTCTTCGTATGAGTAAGTGATCATTCCAAATCCCACTGGATCTCAAAAAACCATCACAGCATGAACATCAGAGGCCACCGACACTGATGTTTGCTGGAGTGCCACTGTTGGTCTACATACTGTATAGATACACAGTTCAGCAGTCAGCCACACTTAGTTATATGGCTTATATATTAGTGGCTGTTCTCTTGTGAGTGTCAGTTGGTAAAGTCATGGCATAGCTATCCATAGTGATGGTGAGCTGATAAAGGCAGAGTTGATCACTCAGACATGTGTTCTCCTCCTTGGATTGATCTAGCAGACAAATCAGCCCTTTGGCTATTTCAACACTTGTTACTGGTAAACCTCCTCTGACTAGTCATCTAGGATTTCCAAAACAATAATCCTTTGTTTTGGAGAAATACGAATTTCCCAGATGTGAAAATGTACACTGTTCTGCCAGAACCAAACTTGCATTCAAATGATGTAAGCGTTTTCTGTAAGGTGTCACAGAACTAGACACACTCAGAAGGGCTACAGCAGGCTGAAACTAACCTATTACCTGATGGGAGGGAAAAAAAACTATTGAACAAACAAAATTAAAGATTAAATGCAGGGAAATGCAACAAAGGTGCTAGTTAAACTGAAAATTTAAGTGGCTTTTAAAACCATTGTATATGGAACATCCACATACAGTAGTCATAGGAGATACTTGTGTGGTACAAATAAAATATCAGACTAGACATACAAAGCATACAAGACATTATGCAATATCATAAGTGGTGAATTTAAAATGTAAAAAGTTACCTGACCTTTTTTGTACCCCAAAAACAATTTAAATCATTGAGGGGGAAAAAGTAGCTCTGAAACTTTAAGTCGACTTGAAATTCTGATTGTCTTTTTTTCGTATCCAAGTGAAATGACTTCTCGAACGAGAAACAAATGTAGGCTGGGACTTGATTGTTTCCCATCTGTAATTGATTGGTTTGTTTTCATTTGCTAATTGCTGCAATCATCTCATGTGAGTGACAAGTTCAACAATTATGACACGTTTTTTTTTAAATAATGATGTGCACAGATAAATCAATAATAATTAACATAGGGTGACCATACATGCTTTTTTCCCGGACACTTCCTGACCAGGATTTCTATATTGCCTAAAATATCCAGGTTTTGGCTTTGTTTTCATACTTGCTGAAGGTAATTATCAAAAAGTACTTTGACCATTAACATGCAGGCATTGCACATAATCGACCAATCGTGGCGTGTGAGAAAAAGGGATCTACAGAGAACGGTCAAAGCGATGCAAATACGCGTACATATTAGGTGTGTTCAACTTGAAGCAGCGCTGCAAAGACCGATCGGTGTGTGACATCAGCGTACCGTGAGAGTGATTCAAAAGCATAAAAAGAAACAAAGCCAAAACCTGGATATTTCAGACAATATAGAAATCCTGGCCAGGACACGTCCGGGAAAAAGGGCATGTATGGTCACCCTAATTAACACTAAGCAATATTCCATTAAAAAATAAATTTAAATAGTTGATTTTGATTTCATGGTGACATTTTAAAATGTATGAACATGTGTTAAATGTCTGGTTGCTTTTTTCCAGTGAGGTAGAGGAGAAGGCCAGAAGGAGCAGAGAAAGCAAGAAGATCTTGGAATACAGCACAAAGTCACCCGCATCCGAGAACCAAAAAAAAGCAAATTTTTCTGGATCGTCTCTACCAGGCTGCCAGTCTTCTCAAAAAATGTATGCCACCATAGTCTCAGTCCACAGAAATCTCTTTTTCATTGTACATATGGTATTTTCTCTGAGGTAAAAACCTAACCATTGAAATAGGATCTGTAAAACCCTCTCCCAGGAACACGCATAATTGAATAACCCTTTATTCTCCCGGCCAAACATAAAAAACTTAACCAATCACTGAATTGGAAATAAAGACTCACTTTCAGGGCAAATTATTTCAGCTGTGGATAAGTATTCATTTTATAGCCTTTAATAAGACACGGATGAAGCAGCCGTTCAGGTTGGTGTGCTCATGGAACGGTCCTCTGGTGCTACTGGGAGTAGCGGTCTGCAATAACCGGCCTGTGCCTGAGCTGCTGATAACCCTGTTCCATCTCCTGACTCCTCTCTGTCTGTTTGGCGATGGTGAGTGAAAACTCCAGCTGTCCACCATAACATCGACTGCCAGAGTACACAGTCCTGCCTGTAAGGAGCTCCGGGTGTAGCCGCAGTCTCTCTTTCCCAAGTCCTACTGCTAATAGAGGCGTTTTCTCTGATTCTCTGATCTGTAAAACCCTCTCCCAGGAACACGCATAATTGAATAACCCTTTATTCTCCCGGCCAAACATAAAAAACTTAACCAATCACTGAATTGGAAATAAAGACTCACTTTCAGGGCAAATTATTTCAGCTGTGGATAAGTATTCATTTTATAGCCTTTAATAAGACACGGATGAAGCAGCCGTTCAGGTTGGTGTGCTCATGGAACGGTCCTCTGGTGCTACTGGGAGTAGCGGTCTGCAATAACCGGCCTGTGCCTGAGCTGCTGATAACCCTGTTCCATCTCCTGACTCCTCTCTGTCTGTTTGGCGATGGTGAGTGAAAACTCCAGCTGTCCACCATAACATCGACTGCCAGAGTACACAGTCCTGCCTGTAAGGAGCTCCGGGTGTAGCCGCAGTCTCTCTTTCCCAAGTCCTACTGCTAATAGAGGCGTTTTAAATCAGTGATGCACACGAAAGCCATTGTAGCTTTCTGAAGATCGCTTGTGTGAGTTCATCGTACACAAAAACATCAGTAATGTAATGTATAACACACTAAGCCAGCACACTTACAATCATTCTCATTGCAGCACACACATCATGCTTCCAGTAAGTGACTAGCACCGATTTCGCTGTTTATCATAGTGTGAATTACAATAAGATGAGTACGCTGCTGTCCAGCAATACAGTTATCCCCTGGAAAACGTATTTGAGTCCCTCTGGTCTCTTCTCCGTGTGTACCGAGTTTCATGACTCGTTTGACGATACATTCATTTCAGTAGCCTGATCCACTTTAACGGCCATCTGCGTTTGTGCGTACGTGTGTAAGCTTGCGATGAAAGAGTTCAGAAACGCACTGATGACCACTCCAGTCTTCCTCTCTTTCTGTTGCTCTGTCTCTGTTCTCTCCATCCCCTGCCGTTTAATTTGATGCCATTGCTTAAGATGACACTTCAAATACACCCCTGAGTTTGATGGCCGTTGTGTCCAAGGGTTTGAGCATGAAGGCCTTTCAGAGAGCAATAATTCATTCCACATTGGATTCAGAGAGATTTTACCAGAGCTTTGAGAGAATGTGCTGTGTGGTTTGGCTTGCACCTTCTCCAAATCTCCTCCAATTTGATGTATTAAGCTCTATTTATTATAGAAAGGGCTTTTTCTATAATGTCCTGTTATGTATGGATAGTTCTCATTTCTACCCTGAGAAAATTCTGTGGGAGAGTACTTCTCACAGTGTGAGTCTGAGAGACCAAAAATTGTGGGCCAGCTTGAATATTAATACGTCTAATAGGTGCATGTGTGTGTGTATGCGCAGTAAAAGCCCAGGAGGAGCTGACGACTTCAGTGAGAGTTCATCAGAGGAAGAGGAAGATGAGGAACAGCATGAAAGACGTGCAGAGATCCCCACCGACCTGCCCTCTGAATACTGGCAGATCCAAAAACTAGTCAAATACTTAAAGGTAAAAAACACATTGGCTTGTATATGCACACACCAACATGCCTCAATACTAGGGCTGTCATGATACCAGTACACAATTATTGTGGCCAAAAGAATTTACTATAACGATATTATCACGATATATATATAAATATATAGATAAAATTATATATTTATTTATTGATAAAAATCAATAAAATTGAATCACACTAAAAAATTAGCTGGGAATGAATACCTGGCAACCAAAAGACAGCTGAAATAGCAACTGAAGAAAATATGGCATGTTTGGAAATCCTGCACCTGTCAACTGTGATTGGACGGGGGGAAATTAGGCTAGTTTTCATTCTGTTTGGGTGGATTTTGAGTTGACTTTGGGCTGGAAATTTTTCTGGGACATGGCAAGACTGAGGTGTCTAATATCCCATCTTTTTCCCAAAACATGTCCACTCTCGCAAGCTATTTTTTTTCTTTTGTTTGTGTGCAGGCACAGTGTCTCACTTTTGTCTGTTATCTTCTCTTACATGATTTTGTGCAGCAGTACTAGCTACACAGACACGTTTTTTCTTTCTTTCTGTTTTATGATTGTTAGCAACTAGCATTAAGATGTGGTATTGCCACCTACTGTGTTGGGAGTGTTTAGCAGATAACAGCACTGGATTATTTAAAATATTATCATGTGTAGTATTAACATGATATCATTATTTCAGTTTTTAAATGTCATGGTTATCATCGATACTGGTATTTTGCAACAACCCTAGTCAATACATTAAAAAGGTGTTTACAAAGAACTAAATTTGCAAAACTGGTCTCTTGCATTAACATGTGAGAATAAAATAAAGTAGTTGAAATGCATATCACCTCCTTATAATATGTGACCCTGTCTGTGAAATCCAGGCTAAAATCTCAAAATCTAATTATGAGATAACAAGCATCAAAGTTTGATTTCAACCATAGTTTCACTATGATTTCAATCTTTGACATGGCCTTACTCAGTCAATGTTAAAGATATAAAGGTTATATTTTCACAGAATGTTTAACATCTTTATGCAGAATGATTTTATGTAGAAAACAGTAAATAGTGTCATAGAAGGCATAGGCCTACTCTAGATAAAAAGGGCGCTGATGTTAAACACTCAAGGGCACAGTGCGTACACATTTTTCAAAAGCATCTTCTTCAGTGTAGTCAGCAATAAATCATGTAAAGAAAAACATCCAAGCAAAGTTCAGCCACAGGTAGATATTTTTAGCCCAGTAAAACAGGATAACGAATGTGATTTTCCCAAAGGGAGGTGCTCATTTTTAAAGTGAGCGGATTTGAAAAGTTTGTGTTTTTTTGTGATTTGTGTGAGGTGTTTGGGGATGCGTGTGTTACAGTGCGGTGTTCAACTCTAGACAGGATGTGTTTGTAACGTGCCCTTCCCAGCATTCTATCTGCCTGGAAACCACAGTTCTTATTTATGAGAGTTTGTCCACTAGCGCTCTTATAATGTCATTACCATCAGAAGCTGAAACACAGTCTGTGCCAAACTAAATATCTGTTTTATTTTTGGAGTGAAGGTTCAGTTTTTCTCCTCCCCTCTGTCTTTTCTTCTGCTCTTTTCCAGGGTATAGACATGCGTTTGTATTTCTGGGAGATTACGTTTCTATAAGGTGATGCATGAATGATCGGACTTGTGCTTTAATGGCTGTTTATCTAGGGATATTTTTGCAGTGTACATTACCTGAACTGTACATTTGCATGTCTTCATGTTTGCTTTTCTGTACACATGTACGGAGGACAGTTTGCAGCAGTGACTAGATCCTTTCATGATGTTCACGGCAATATTTAGTGTTATATTAAGAAATCGCGCATGTCTTCAGACCGCAAAACATATTACACACACCAAATCCATTCAGTCGTTGCCTGGATGTGCCAAAGAACAAGCGTTGAGTATAATTGCACGTTCACACATTCACAGACCCACTTTGTAACTGCGTCAGTGTGTAGAGGAGGTGGCCACGGGCTGTTTGTCTCAACAGATTCAGCCCAACTGCCTCATTAGCTTGAATTAGAGAAACATGGCAGGCAAACAAAGTTGCATAGAAACATTCTCTCACACTCTCCCTTCTCCCAATTACCCAGTTCTGCATCCCGTTAATCGCTTGTAAGTATGTGAATTGCTAGTGCCCTAATGCTCTTATATGCTGAAAAAGTGTTTGCAATTTTCGCCAATGTGATTAGCTACGTTTTTTATTACTGACTCAATTTGACTGAAAGTTTGTAGAGTGTCTCTGTCTGCTCAGGAAATGTCTAAATCTGGATCTCTCTCACTGCAGTAGCTCATGCCTCACTTGCATAGTGCTCACTGTTTCTCACAGACTACAAAACTGAGAAATACTGTTTCAGAAAAATAATGTGCACAAATAAAAGACTTTAGATGATTTAAAATAATCCTCAGCATGAAATTAATTTATACTATAAATCATCTGCAAAAGCTTCACTTTCCCATCTGTGTAGTGGCAGAAGTTAAAATTCCTGTCAGAACAGAACAGTTGTTATTTGTAACCAGAGTAATGTCCACATCTTGTTATCTCACATGGCCTTTATGAGGTCTTGCTCCCTCTACTGGACAAAGTGAGTAATAAAATGAACGTGTCAGATCAAGCTGCTGGTGCACTTTTCTTCATAAAAAAGCTTTACCCTGAATTATGCCTCTCCATAGCCACCGCTGTTGCCATCGCACACCCAGTGGCAGCAGCAGTCTGTGTCTGTGATGCAAGTTCCTTAACTGCCTCAGGGGACAAATACTTGCCCTCATCTCGGTCTTTAAGCAAGACAGCTTGGTAAGCTTGAAACATAGCCATTGAGTGCAAGGCTCCACCAGCTTGGCCTGCTGCCACATACGCCCTGCCATTCAGACGTGAGGTGGTCTGAAGTGGTCTGGATGGCAGAGCAGGAGTCCTTAAAGAAGATGACTCACGCTTGGGAGAGAAAGCTCGCAAGCGTCTTCTCCACAGGGGGCATCTTTGCATATTCGCAATCAGCCACACCCTCGACATTAGTGTAATCCGCATGCTGTAAAAAATGCAGTCGAGCCGAATACGGAATGTCCCACAATCTCACTTACTCTGTTTGGAGGTCGGGAAGAAAGGGGAGACTCCTGGGGGAGAGCTTAGTGGCGTGAAGAGCCAAGTCTGTGATGCAAGTTCCTTAACTGCCTCAGGGGACAAATCCTTGCCCTCATCTCGGTCTTTAAGCAAGACAGCTTGGTAAGCTTGAAGCATAGCCATTGAGTGCAAGGCTCCACCAGCTTGGCCTGCTGCCACATACGCCCTGCCATTCAGACGTGAGGTGGTCTGAAGTGGTCTGGATGGCAGAGCAGGAGTCCTTAAAGAAGATGACTCATGCTTGGGAGAGAAAACTCGCAAGCGTCTTCTCCACAGGGGGCATCTTTGCATATTCGCAATCAGCCACACCCTCGACATTAGTGTAATCCGCATGCTGTAAAAAATGCAGTTGAGCCGAATACGGAATGTCCCACAATCTCACTTACTCTGTTTGGAGGTCGGGAAGAAAGGGGAGACTCCTGGGGGAGAGGAGGTCATGACCAGAAAGCGCTTATCTAATCTGCCACGGGTGGGCTTCTGCCTTTCATGTGACCAAACTAAATCAAGTCTCTTAGTGGTGCACGCTATTACTCCCAGCGTCTGGATCCCGCAGAGCGCCCAAGCTCCAAGCGGAAGCTTTTAAAAGGTTCATACCCTTCTCAAACTTTTCTGCAAGCTCGACCTGCGAACTCCGTGATCTTTCAGCAGCAGCGGGACCCGAACCGCGAGACACAGATGCTTGTCCCTCATCCCTCAAGAAGAGGGACAAAGGCGAAACGGAGCTTTCTCATTGGAGATTCTCACAATGAGCACATTCAGAGTCCTCAAGCACCGATTGTGCAAGCTCCTCACAGAGACACATAACACTAGGGCTGCCACTAACGACTATTTTTATTTCGATTAATCTATCGACTAATTTGTCGATTAATCAGTTAATCTAAACGATTAATTTCCCGCAAATAAAAAAATCAACAATTTTACGTAAGAATATTTTATTAAACTATATTTCATTAAACCAAATGAAATCCAAAAGTAAAAAAGTAAAGTGCAACATAAATGCAAGAAGCAAGTGTCCATCTCATAGTCCAAATCACTGAAATCTAAGTTCAGTATTATAGTGTAAGAATGACAACATATCCACGTGTTCTAGTCTACTAATAATACAATTATAATCAAAAAACACTTTTTAAAGGAGTATTTACCAGAAATATTATTTACCAGAATTTATTTAGGAGAAAAATGTAAATGTGCAGTATTTCTTAAAAAAAAAAAACTTTTTAAATAAAATCAATTAATTGGAGATGCTTTTGATTATTAAAATTTTCTGGAACCATTCAAATACAATCCAGAAAATAATGGAAAATAGAATTTGGTAAAGATGAAACTGTAAAACTCAATTAATTAGACAGGCTTTTTGATTAATACAATTTGATTTAACCATTAAAACAGAGTATAGAAAAATGAAAATGGAAAAAAATGAATTTGGAAATAAAACGATTTAATAGTGCCCTTTAATTATAATAATTTATTTTGTGGTAATAAAAATAGATGTAAGTGAACAATAGCCTTTAAAATTACTTAAAATACATATATAATAGCAATGAGGCAATAATATTTAGTTCAAACAAAGTATCAAAAGCAAGAAATCATATGGTTTTATGGTTTTATTGAACAAAATTGTTAAAATACATAATGTATTATAAACAATAAAGCTAATGTACATTACGCATCACAACAAAGGCCTTCAGAGGGCACCAACGGCCTAATGATTATTTTTACACATTGCTGTGTGATCTAATCCTTGTTTAATATTGACCAAGCATCATTTCATTCAAATGGCCACTTAATCTTTTATATTTGGCCATTTCTTTAGGACAGAAATGCTATAGCCACTGTAATTAAATGAATATGTGGACATCAAAACGTGTAAACTCAGAGTGAGGGTTTGAGCTTTTATTTTGAAACAACAATGTATTCTCCTGTGTTTGCGTAGATTTATAAATTATTTACCTTACAAATCTGATGAAATGGCGCGTGTTGCGTTATAATAAACCCAAACTCACAACAACATGCAGAGATGGAGTTTGAGACACTCCACACATGTAAAAGATAACAGTTCCCGTGGAACTACTGTGAAGGGAGCCGCTGTGTGACGCATGTACTTAACCTACAACCATGTAAATAATTAAAGCGCATATACTGTATTAGAACTGCATCGCATATAATTATTTAATTAAATCAATGGGTTTAATATATCATGCAGCCTTGGAAAACAGACTAATAATGTGTTTTATACATTCTCGTCTGTGAAATGCACCACTTCCGGTATTTTGCCGGTTAGTTGACGCGAGCAAAATGAAGTCGAGGATTTTTACAAATCGAATAGTCGAATAAAGTCGACGAATCACGAATCATAATTGTTGAATAAAGTTGTTGTTTTTATTTTGGTTTTTTTGCATGCAAAAAGTATCATAGCTTCATAAAATTATGGTTGAACCACTGATGTCACATGCACTATTTTGTCGATGTTCTTTTTACCTTTCTGGGCCTTAAACGTAGTTACCTTGCTGTCTATGGAGGGTCAGAAAGCTCTCAGATCTCATCAAAAATATCTTAATTTGTGTTCTGAATATGAACGTCTTAGAGGAACGACATGAATTTTTGGGTGAACTATCCCATTAGCAGGTTCTCACGCCCCCCTTTACAGGTGCCGGTGTCCCCCTGGGGGGGGGGCACGTCCACGTCCCACAGGTTGAGGTTGAAAACCCCTGCGCTAGAGGATGTAGAAGGGGAACTGCAATCTATCAGCTCACTCTGTATTTTTGTGACAGTTAAATTATTTCAAAAACCACTAGACTTGGTTATTTATTGAAGACAAATGTTTTCAACAAGTAGAGAGCAAGCTTTTTTGTCTTTTTAACCTTGACCACAGATGAATGTCAGGCTTTGTTTCCAACCTTTTTTCTGAAGACGTTTTAATACAGCTGTCAGATAAGGCCTGCAGACCTGGGCAGCATTATCATTCTTGTCATCCAAATGGAGAAATTAAGTGAAAACATTTTCTAAAGGACATTGGCTCCATTTTATAGTGCATAAGGTTATTTCTGATACATCTGTGAGTGAGTGAAATCTGTTTAATTGAATAGGGCTTTTCACTATTCACACTGTTTTGAAGCAGCCTTACAGAAAATTATTATCTTCATGTATAATGTTAATATCTTCATGCATTGTAGTAGCATTTAGCAGATCATAGCTGGTTGATAATATATTGTACATTTTGGGATGATGTAGGGCTGGGCGGTATGACCAAAAATTTATATCACGGTATTTTTCTAAATTATAACGGTTTCACGGTACATGACGGTATTTTTTTTTTCATGCATGACCGGGTGTTAACCATATTTTCTACTGATTGAGAGAGGAAAAACTGCAATATATTGACTTAGAATGCCCTATTTTACTGTCATGATGAGTGAATATTGTCAAAAAATACCACACTAAATAGTGACTAAACACGACCCCTTTTAATACATGTTAACCAGGAGTCACTCATTTATAATCGTGACATCGTCTGATAAAATCAACATGCATCTACACTAAAGAGCAGCTATGCGGTTGTTTTGGCTATATTACTTTTTAGTCTCATGCAACGCACTGCCTGCGTCTGAGTAACAAACGAAAAAAAATACAATCAGTAAGGGACAGGTGCTTGGAAACGCTGTTTTGTACTCATTTATTGACGAGTCGGCTGCGGTCCGGCCAACTGAATGCGCTGCTTCTCTGCCGCTCACTGCACAGAACAGACACCGAACGGTATACCGCCCAGCATTAAGATGATGTAAACCATCGTTTCTCAACTGGTGGGTTGCAGAGTGTCCAGTCAAAGAAACAACATCAACAATAAAAAACGTAATTCTAAATGTTTTTCTGATGCAAGACTTTTATTTTGAAAGATGTGCGTGAAAGCTGTTGACACTTTATTTTTGCAGTTTAAGTAAAGACTGCCTGAGAAAAACGTGCTGTCCCAATTGAGATGTTGTAAGGCTTAATGTCAGTCTCATTATTCTATCATTATTTTTGTAGCTTATGAAATAAAAAGTCTCTCACCTCAGAAAAATTAACTGTCCTGTCAGATGTTATACTGTGCTTGTAGCACGCACTCTTCAATTGCATGTGCAAATGCGGCGGCGCACGCTGTATATAATTTCACTAAAGCGCAAAAGAAACTACGAGCATGCAACGTGTGAAATAAAAGTAAAGTACCAATAAATCACATAACTGGTACTTCCTGTGTTAGCTGGGAAGGATTTGCATGAAGGTATGATATTCATTCTATTCAGGAGCAGTTTTCATGTTTTATTAACAGTTCATGTTAGTATTGTGTATTCACCATGGTAACTGTTGTTTTCATAACCCAAAAACGTCATGTTATTTTCACTTTGTGTTATTTTGTATATGTTTAAATGACTGGTGGCTCATACCAACTTAATTGTTTTAACAAAAACTAGTTTGGGACTGCTATTTAAAGGGGTCATATGATGCGATTTAAATTTTTCCTTTCTCTTTGGAGTGTTACAATCTCTTGGTGCATAAAGAAGATCTGTAAAGTTGCAAAAACTAAAGTCTCAAATCCAAAGAGATATTCTTTATAAAAGTTAAGAGTCAACCACGCCTACCTAAAACGGCTCGTTCTAACACGCCCCCACATGTCTACGTCACAATGTGGGAAGATTTGCATAACGCCGGCCAAATGTTCACGCAAAGAAAAGGCGTAACTTTTATTCTCGCTGTAGTATTGTTGCTGCCCTGCAGTGGAGACGCTGTGTTTCGTTGTGAAAGCGAAACTACTTTGTTTGGCCTTCCAAAAGAGGACGATATCCGCTTCGTCATGCCTAGAG